>NW_007252554.1:4015-5141 GCF_000164805.1 Carlito syrichta | reverse complement strand
AGCCTGCCCATCACCCCCTGCCACTGACAATCCCCACCCCACCTCCCCTGCTGAGACATCACCAGGTCAGAGTGCCTCGCAGTGTTCTGAGACCAGGAGAGGCCCATACACAGAGGCTCAGAGCTCCAATCCCACCAGAGTCACACTTTGGAAACAGCAGCCACTCAGCAAGGAGGAGCAGATCTGGAACACAGTGGGGAGGACGGCCACAGTGGAGGTGTGAGAGGGACACCCCAGAAGCGTCTCCAGCTTGGTTCCTAGCAGGCAGGCACAGGGCCCCAAGGGACACACTCGAAAGCAGTTACCTCCTAGCCGCTCCAGGCAGGGTTCCAGGAACCATCTCGTATCTCTGGCCACACACATGAGTCATCCCCACAGAGGACTTCATGCGGGAACAATGTCTGCTTTGTGGTCAAGAGCTCACACTTGTGGGATTTCTGGACTCAGCCTCCAGGAGTTTTGTTTCTCTTGAACAAAGTGAAGAGAAGCGGTCTTCAAACGGTTCCAGAAACCCCTAGGAAGTCATTCTTCTTGAAGGGAATCATGGTTCCAGGCCTGGAGGGGACATGCCACCCATCAGTCACCCCAACAGGTGCCCAACATCTCTGCACAAAGAACCAGTGACTTTGGGGGGACAGGAGTGTCCCCAATATCATGGTGAAGACCACTCTGCAAGGAAGGGGTCACACAGGCAGAGAGGCAAGACTCAGGCTTCCCAGACAAGAGGCATGGTGCTGGGTCTGCTTCCCTGCGTGGCCCTCACCATCTGGCCATTATAGGGATGCTCCCTGATCCCCAATGCCCTCGTCCCCCCCTTCACCAACACCAGATGGCTAAGAGGCCAGAGGGACTCTTCTCTCTTCACTGGGCAGCCAACAAGAGCCCAAGTATGCACAGGGCAAGCAGAGGGAGGAGAAAGGTCACAGTGATGGACACTGGACATAAGCTCACTGCACACTCAGCACCAGGCTTGAAGCCAGTCTACGATGGCCAATTTCAAGAGGCGTGCCACCCCTGGGCAGATGGAACCAAGGCTCAGATAACTGCAGACCCTTGCCCAAAAAAAGCACACAGCGAACCCAGGGGGTGGAACATGGTTCTGTGCATCCCAGGATGACCATGGCCC
>NW_007252554.1:0-3265 GCF_000164805.1 Carlito syrichta | reverse complement strand
TGACAGGAGCCATTTCCCTTTCTGATCTGGACCATGAGATCTGGGGTCTGAAATCCAAGAGAAAACTTTCCCCATTCCTGCCATCCCTCTAGTATCAATAAGCCAGAACAAGAAATAAAAGTGGTTGAGGCCAGGTATGGAGGCTCACACTGGTAATCCCACCACTTAGGAAGGCTGAGGCAAGAAGGTTGCCTGAGACCAAGAGTTTTGAGACCAGTCTGGGCAATATAGCAAGACCTCATCTCTACAAAAAAAAAAAAATCAATAAATTATCCAGGTGTTGTGGCATGCAGCTGTAGTTCAGTCTTCTCAGGAGGCTGAGATGGGAGGATTGTCTGAGACCCCGATGTTGAGGCTGTAGTGAACCGTGATTGGGCCACTGCACTCTAGCGTGGGTGACAGAGAGAGGCTCTGACTCAAAAAAACCCAATAAATAGTAAACAAATAAAGAGGTCTGAATGGGTAAAACCCTGCAGTGTTGGGATAGGTCAAACCAGCAGAGGTCACAGGGTCTCTGCCACTGGAAGGCTGATGTGGGGACATGCAGCACCCAGGTGCCAGGAAGGTCAGGCCAAGGGACCCAATATACAAAAGTCACCCCACAAAGTACCCAGAGGAGGAAAAGGCCACAGCCCAATGCCAGGAAGAGCCTCTCTGTGGCACGGGGGTGGCCCCTGGGGCCTGCAGCGTGGCTAGATTATTTCTGGGGTGCCAGGTTACCCTGAGCCTCCTAGGAAGGTGAAGCCACCTGGCTACTCCCATTCCCGGAGGACCCCATGTCAGCATCACAATGGCCTCAATCCAGATAAGGCCTCTCCCCTCTCAGCCAGCTCAGGGTGGAATGCAAGTCCCAGTGGGAAAACTCCCAACATCACCCTCATTCCAGGAAGTGGTACCTATGAGAAGACGGAAATCAGAACTTCTTACCTGCATGGGTGACCACATGGGGTCCTTCTCTCTTCCTCCTTGGACTTGCCAGAAACAGGGGCACCAGGGGAGGTGGCCAGGGTTGGATTCTCAGGAGAATTATGGCAGGGATCCTGGCTGAACAGGGTATGCCTTGAGGGTCGGTGTCCCTAACAAAAAATGAGACGGCCCCGACCAGGGAGGTGACATGCCCCATGCATTTAGGAACATCTCAGAAGAAGAAGAAAACCTGGGCCTTCCTCATCCCCGGGCCTGATACTTCAGAGAGGCAAACAGACCATCAATCTAACTTAGTGAGGGAAGAAGTCGAGGGAGATTCACTCCACACCACAAGAACAAATGGAAAAGACCCAAAGGCTGACACCCAGCTGGAACGAGATGAGAGGGAAACCCAGCACAGAGCTAACAAAGATGTGGCTCAGAAAAACACATGATAAACAGGTCACAAGGCAGCATGCAGACAACAGAGGCCGTGTCTCAGATCTGGGTGAAAATGCACCATGATCAAAAGAAAAAGCCTCTCCAAGAACACTTTGTGCCAGGGAGGGAAATAATAAAGCAGAAAAACTTACCAAACAAACATGCAACCCAAAGAATGAGTTTCAACAAGGGGGCACATGCAGGGCTACATAAAGAGATGGAGAGTCAAAATAACATGCTCATCATAAATGAGAAATCACAAGGAACAGGATCTAGCCCACTGTAGGCATGGTACAGCAAACAAGAAAGAAGACAGGGGATGAAAGCAATTAGGGAAAAGGTCACAGCTCCAGGAATGGAAAACTGAAGAAAAATGACCATCTCGCAACAGATGGCCCAACCAGTAACACAGAAGGACATACGGAGTCCACGGATAGGAAATTCAACTGGGAAAAACCAAGGATGGCCAACACCAAATCTTGTTAGTCTAGCAATGGAAATAAATTCTTTAGGAATCCAATTAAAATAAAAGTCACACATGTGATAGAAAACATACATCAGGTGACCCTCAGGTATTCAAAGTCACGTTCAGGCTGGGTGCCGTGGATCACACCTGACATCCCAGCATTTTGGGAGGCTGAGGTGAGAGGATGGCCTGAGTCCAGGGCTTGAGACCAGTCTGGGCAACTTGATGAGACCTCTACTCTATAATAAGTCAAAAAATTAGCTGGGTATGGTGGCGCACACCTATAGTCTCTCCTACTGAGGAGGCTGAGGCAGGAGGATTGCCTGAATGTGATACTGCACTCTAGCCTGGGTGACAGAGGGATATTCACTCAAACAAAAGAAAAGTAACATTCAGGGTAAGAAGACTACTGAACAACATTCCAAGGACCAGGAAGGAAAGCGTGACTTCAAAATATTATACAAAGGGGCTGGGCTCAGTGGCTCAGCCTGTAATCCCAGCTTTTGGGAGGCCAAGGTGAGTGGATTGCCTGAGCCAATCGGTTCGAGATCCACCCAGGCCACTTGGCGAGACCTCATCTCTACAATAAATCAAAAATTAGCCAGGCGTGGTAGCACATGCCTGTAGTTCCAGCTACTTGGAAGGCTGAGGCTGAAGGATCACTGGAACCAGCAGGTCGAGGTTGTGGTGGACATGAGTGTGCTTCTACACTCTAGGTGGGGCAGTGGAGTGAGACTCCAACTCAAATGTATATTATGCAAAGGAAAAGTACATTCAAGTCCAAAGGAACAAGTCAGTATTTTCAAAATCCATTCAATCCCCAGTATCCATGGATTCTGGGGGATGGGCCTAAACATTACAATTTTTTTTTGAGTTGGAGTCACTCTGTCGCCCAGACTGGAGTACAGTGGTTGCTCCCGGCCATCGCAGCCTCGACGTGCTGGGTTCCGGCGATCCTTCTGCTTCAGCCTTCCAAGTAGCTGGAATTACAGGTGCGTGCTACCACGCCCAGCTATTTTTTGATTTATTGTAGAGATGAGGTCTCACTGCCCAAGCAGGTCTCAAACCCGTGGGCTCAGGCAATCCACTCACCTCAGCCTCCCAAAGGCGCAGGATTACAGACTGAGACCAGCTTCATATTACAATTTTTATTTATTTACTGTTAAAGACAAGGTCTTGCTGTGTTGCCCAGGCAGTGGTGCAATCACGGTTTGCCACAGTCTGAAAACCCTGACCTCAAGTGATTCTCCCACCTCAGCCTCCCAACTAATTGGAACTACAGGCACCACCATACCTGGCTAATTTTAAACAAAATAATTTAGAGACAGAGTCTCACTAAGTTGCCAAGGCTGGTCTTGAACTCCTGGGCTCAAGCAATTCCTCTGCCTCAGCCTCCCGAGTAGTTCAGATCACAGGTATAGCCACCCACACTCAGTTAATTTTGATTTTTTT
>NW_007252553.1:0-3722 GCF_000164805.1 Carlito syrichta | reverse complement strand
TCATGGGAGGTTTCAAAGGTGGCCTCCAGGCATGTCCTTCCTGTGCCTTTGGCCACATGCCCCAGAAGGCTGGCCTCCACCCTCCACATTCATGCCCCAAGGCAAAGATGTGTGTGAGCTCATGGAGCAGACAGACTCAAACTAGTGTGGGCATCAGGCACAGCACAATCAAGGCAGTATGGCATTGTCGATGGCAGTCCAGGTTACAGTCATCCTGTCTGCCACCCTCGGGCGGGGGGAGGGCCCTTTTCTCTCCCAATCCCTCCATCGTCCTCTGTCCACGCATTCCTTTCTCTGGGGAGCCGTGGAAGATCGTCATTATGCACGTGGGAGGGGTCTTTTTTGTGCCCAGTGTCTCCATCACTGGGATGGGGAACAGCGGCATGATCATGGTCCCCAGGACCTCAATCTACAGGTCCCAGGTGTTACTCCTGAGCCTTGACTGCTAATTTAGGGACGGAGTCCCCAGGAATCAATAATTTAAGAAACCTATTATCTTAGTCATGTGGGTTCTGAGAAGATAAGATGGGCTGTCAGTTACCATAGCTTTTAAACCTGAGTTTAAACAGTCTGAAATATCAAGGACTGTTCGATTTTTTAGGTAACCTAAATCATATTGGAGGAGAAGTAGAACAACCTGCAAAAGAAAAATTTTGATTAATAACAGTTTTGACTTGTGATGAGAAAAGAATGGGGCCTCCTAAGAAAGAGGAATGATTAGTAAAAACAGTAATAATCTTAGTATCCCACATAACAGGCTGGAACACTGGAGGATTTGAGATATAAGACCAATAAGATTTTCCTGAATACATACAACCCACCTGGCACACCATAATAGTCAGTATAGAAAGAAAAACAGTAGAGGGAGTGAGAGAAGTGTTTTTTTTTAGCAAACCACATTCTCAGCATCATGGTTGAGCACCTTGATTTGCCTCCATGTGGGCAGTCTGCACTGTCCTGTTGAAAAAGCTCGATGGTAATGTCTAGGATGAGGAGTAGGAGACAACAAATGATGAGATGTCTTCAGTCGAGTTGGTGGAGGTGGAAGTGGTTGTTGAATGGTGAGACATTTCAACGTTGGCACCAACACCTTCTCTTCAACATCTGCATTCTACTCAGATTGATGGCATGATTTATGTCTCTTCTGGCTGCAACTCGACGAGGGTGGGGGCTGGACATGTCTAATTAGACGATCCCGTACCAAAATACGTTAGGACAAGTCTTGGGGGAAAAAACAAGTATTTCTTGTCCCGCATGTTAAAAGGACATCAAACCCCTTCCTTTGACCTGTAAGAAGATCTTTCCATTTTACCATCCATTTAACAGTATAATCAGGTCTCCAATGTCTTATCATCTCTGAATGTGCTTGAGAGTCCAAATTGAGATGATTAACTGCAAATATAGCTTGATTTACGATATGATGGTGAGAACTATATCTGAATTCCACTTCCTGCAATTTACTTATTTGATTTTTTAACGTTTGATATTCTCTCTCAACTATAGCTTGATCTTGGGGTTTATACAGAAATCCTGTAGAATGAAAGATGCCAAACCAGGTACAAAAGGACTAAAAAGCTTTGGATGCATAAGCAGGAGCAGTCTCAGCTTTTAATTGTTTATGAATACACAGCTGTAAAAAACAAGGGACTAAATGTTGGACTACATGTTTATAGGCTTCCCCATTTCTGGGCAAGGCTAAAATTACATGGGAAAATGTATCCATTGTCACATGTAGAAATGACAATTTTCCAAAACTTTGGAAATGAGTAACATACATTTGCAACAAAACATTAGGGTTTTGTCTGTGGGGATTAACTCCTGAGGGAAGTGAGTTATTAGAAGTAGGACACGAAGTACAATTTTTTATGATTTGTCTAGCCATTTCTCTAGAAATGCAACTGGTGCCTTAAAGACTCAGCGTTTTGGTGATGAATTTTATGGGATTGCTGAGCTTGATTGACTCAAGAATCTGCAAGGAGAGGGCACACGACCGATTATGTCAAGGCATCTGCTAATTGATTACCTTGATGTAGAGGTCCAGGGAGTCCTGAATGAAATCTAATATGACCTATGAAAAATGATTGGTTTCTAACAATTATTAGTTGCTGTAATTGGATAAGTAAATCAAGAATAGTTGCCTTATTAACAGGAAGGGTGGCTTTTTAAAATATGAGACAACAGCCCTTTCATATAACAGGAATCAGTATAGAAAGACAATTTTCTCCTCTTCAATCGAGACGGTCACAAATAATCCCTCCCCACTGGCGCCACTTGCCAGAGGTCTTTTGGCGCCAAGGTGCAAATTTAAATTATCTGGATATTTTGTTTCATGATATCCAGCTGCTTCTTCTTTCAAACTTTTCCTTATCCTCAGGGGTAGAGGATCACCATCAACAGGGGCAGTGGCTAACATTGCCTGAGAAAGAACAGGATTTAGTAAGGGATTTCTTTTGCCTGGTTCCACTTTTACTCTAATAGTCATTTTATCAATCTCTTGTTGTGGATCTAAGACATCTGTAATTATTTTCCATAATGCAAAAGTATCTACAGGCACTAGTTCCGGATCGTGGAGAGTGTAATAAACTTTCAATTTTTCCCCAAACTTTGTCCATATTTCTGAACTAATGATGCCTTCTTCAGGGAACCAGGGGTACTGTTCTTACACAAAATGGAGAAAACAAGATAATCGTGTAGAGGAAACTTTAATTCCTCTTTTAGAGTGCATATGCATCAACATCCTTATGAACACATTTTTCTTTAAATTTACTCTGACCCATGTTCATATCACGGCTTTAAACTGTTACCCTTCCTAGCTTTGCTCTACCAAGGGGTCTGCAGCACCCTAGGCAAGGTTTTATCCGTTCAGATTAAATAAAGGCTTTACTTTCAGTTCCCTGTTTGGGCACCACTTGCTGGGGTCCTGCTCCAGCAGGTCAGGGCTTCCTGAAGGAGGAAAAGTGTCAGCATGGGAGAAAACTCTGACACTGACTCATGTTATGCAGGACATTTGCCTGTCTACTTTTCTTTTCAATGTTTTTTATACTTTAATTACATACAGTTTGGCCTTAAAAATCAGACGTCTTTATTTTTTTGATCATTGTTCTAAAGGCGATGAAATACTGTCTGTCTTCCCTCAAATTTTTGACAATGCATCCACTGATAGAGTCTTTAAAGCATGTAATTTTTCACAAAGTATTTTTTGTAGCTATTCACCCTAACCATCTAAACTGTTAACAACTTAATGACTAACTTGTGTTTCCCTAACATTTTATTTTTCTATACACTATTACAAAGCCTATTCTACTATTTCAAACTTTCTGTATTAATCGCCTACTCTAAAATGCAAAAAGTTTGTGTATACTGCAAATTATATGGCCATCCATCTGTTTTCTTGCATAAATGGCCGCACCTAATATTAAAGCGCTCGTAATCATCACAACATTTTTCATTATGCTATAAATACCTATATAACACTTCACAATTAGCAAACTGAAAACAACATCCCCAAAACTCTCCAATTAGAAACCAACTTAAAAAACTAAAACTAATAAGCCTGTTATGATGCTAAACATGATGCTTATAATTTGCATCCATAGTCCCCTGAGAGGGATAAGGAGAGCACTGACGTACAGTCAACCCAAGGCTCCCAGGGGTAGGAGATTGTCACCCGCCGTTTTTAATCTCATGGTGGGTTAAAGCACCAAAAGGGCGGGGACAGAGAA
>NW_007252552.1:3093-6924 GCF_000164805.1 Carlito syrichta | reverse complement strand
GCTGCACTGCTCTGTTCCTCAGGGTGCTTGCTGGAGGCTGGTTAGAGGTTCACATGCAAGCTTTGACCTAGAGCCTGTACTCTCAACCCCACCTGTCTAAACCTCACCCAAGATGGGTCTCTTGGTGCTGTCCCATCTCTCTGAGAAATGTCCCTGCCTATCCTCTCTTGTATCCTGCACCTTTGTGTTTGATAACTGACTTTTTACTTTATATTGCAGATAATCCCTCTCCAGACTTAACTTCAGTCTCTAATTTTACCCAAGATGTTTCATTAACCTGTAGTTCACTAACTGATACAACTATTTTTTAATTCATAATTATAAGACCCATTAATCCATGCACAAAAAACTATGTGTCCACAACCCTTGTCAGATGGAAAAAGGAATCACTGTAAATTGCTAGAAAAAAATACATATATGTAGAAAAGAAAACCTTTGTCTTTTTGGGAATTTTCTCTTCAGTCCTGGCCCACTTAAATGGCTGCTGAAGTTGTTTGCCTTCTGATTCCCACATTCCCACAATCAGTGAGGGTTTTAGATCTCTCATGGCCACAAGGAAGCCAGATGAACTGACCTGTGGCTACTATCTTTTCATGATCTCCTCCCCTTGATGAATTGTGGGTCCTTTCCTTTTTCCCTGATTTGGCATTAGTTTGACATAGGATAAACACTGGAAAGGTTTACTACAGTTCCATGGCTTGTACTCTCTTTTTATTAGGCTACTTCTCCCTCCCTACCTCCCTCCTTCACTTTCTGCATTCCTTTCTCTGAAATCCTCATTAAAAAGCCATAATCAAAGTGACATTAAGTCCTTTTCTATCACAAGAAACTAAAATATATAGAAATGGGAAGCAAGCTATTTAGAGAACTCTACAAGTGTGTAAGACATGGTTTTATAGATAACATTGTAAAATGCTATTTTGACCCTGCATAGACAAATAAGTTACATGAATATAAAGACATGCTTTTGATTTTCCTTCTCCAATCTTCCCCAACCCTTCTCCCTATCCCAGATCTCTGGAAAGAAAAATAATGGTAGAGATTAATGAGCCAGGCAGTTAATTCAATATGAGAATTTCTGGAGGTGGGACCCTGACATCATAGGATTTTCTAGAAGAAACTAACCATGCAATTTTTCTCTGACAAGGTGTGGAGGAGGAACTCAGCCTATTTCAGTGCTCCAGTGTCCTTACATGCCCCTATTTGCTCATAAGTGGACATCTCAAAGGAAGAAAGGAGAAACCAGCATGTATTACTGGCATTATGATGTATGATATTTTTCAGTAATTAAATCATTTGAGAAATGTTACTTTCAAAACAAGGCTATTAAAATGGAAAAGATATTCTACTTTGAGGTCTGTGAGTACTAAGGCTAATTGGCAGAAACACTTTTATTACATTTTTATGGTGTACTTTTAATCTATGCAAGAAACCAGGGAAAAAGGTGATGTCAGAAATCAAATCAACATTAATATTTTAAGAGACAAACAAAATCATGCATGGCTGAAATTAATAAAAAAAATTTGAGGTAAGATGAGATAATTCTAGAATGAAAAACACATACTAAAAAAATTTTAAAATATAGATATACACTTATGTAAAACAAGCAAAACAAAAACAAACCATACATATTGAGACCCTTTTCATACTAATGTAGAGGCTTATGTTCATTTGATTAAATAAGAATAATAAGATTTTTTTCTGTCCTGAATGAATGAAATCTCTAAGCCCAGAGGGTTTATAACAATACAATGAATTTGTATTACTGTTGCCATGGATACACATTTCCTTGATGTGAGCTATAAAAATGACCCAATCATGCTGAAAGACCATATACTATTAGTAAAGAGTACTTTTACCCCATAAGTCACACTATTTTCATATACATGATTTGGTTTTATATTTTTTAAAAATCCATTAACTTATATAGTTAGGGGTTTCTACCACTCTAAGTTTATATCTGGCTTTTGAAGTGCAAAATAAAAAAAAAATCAGCCAAAAAACAAACTTTTAAGCATATAATTTTTTGCTGAACAAGTCTTCATTATGTTTTACTTTTGCTCATAGAATGATGGTTTTAATGTATTTGTTTTATAAATGACTTTTTTATTTCCAAGTGAGATGATATCATCCTAATGTTTGAAATGCTAAGCATGTGATTTAACCTGAGGGTTTTGTGAATCAGTAGTTTGCCCTGAATACAATTTTGTCTATAGAGTCTTGATTAACTTACTTAGCCTCTGAACTTCCTTTGTACAATAAACAAGGTAGGGATAATAATATTACCTAACTGTTGGACGTTTTGTGAGCATTAAATGAGATTATCCAAGTAAATGCTTAACAGGGTCCCTGGCCCACAGTAAAATTCAATAACTGTTAACTATTAGTGTATAAGAAGAAGCATTGCCAATCAACTTGGAAACACTTTAAGGCAAACCAAGTAGCAAGCCAAGGAAATCCATTGGTAAGTACGCATATAAAATATTTGAGACTGAGTGTGGTGGCTAACAACTATAATTTCAGCACTTTGCAAGGTAGAGAATGGAGGCCAGGTATCAAGACCAGCCTGGGCGACAGAGAGACTCCATCTCTACCAAAAAAAGAGACAGAGAGAGAGAGAGAGAGAGAGAGAATTAGGAATGAGTTAGCCCTGGAAATAGAGAGATGCTAATGTTTATTCCCTTAAATATTAGTCATGTGGAGCCGGGCTCGGTGGCTCAGCCTGTAATCCCGCGCCTTTGGGAGGCTGAGGTGAGTGAATTGCCTGAGCCCGCGGGTTCGAGACCCGCCTGGGCAGTGAGACCTCATCTCTACAATAAATCAAAAAATCAGCTGGGTGTGGTGGCGCATGCCTGTAATTCCGGCTACTCGGAAGGCTGAGGCGGAAGGATCGCTGGAGCCCAGCAGGCCGAGGCTGCGGTGGCCGGGAGCGGCCACTGCACTCCAGTCTGGAGACTCCAACTCAAAAAAAAAAAAAAATTTTAGTCATGTGACTTCAGTATTTTCCCTACCCCAAGTCAGCTAATTTTGACTAATCTACCACTTATTCTCACCATATTTGAGATAACTTTGTTAGCAGCACAATCTGAATACACAACTTCATTTGTTTTTCCTACTATGTCTGTGACCTGGAATATAGTCACCATGTCTGAAGATTAGTGGCACCATAAATCTTAGCATAAATTACAATGGTTCTATGGAAAATACAGAGTGGGGGGGAAAAGCAGAAATGGACATGGGTCTGCATCACGACTCTGCTTTTCATCTTTGTGGGGCCTGGGCCTGGAGACTTACCCTCCCTAATGTACAATTCACTTTTCTGTACAGTGAAAATAAGATTTTGCTAGTTGTTGCAAGAAGACATATGTATGTAAAGGATCTAGTAAACAGCAGATACTTCATCTAGAAAACTGAAATTCTTAGTGTATTCCTTGTTCCGCTCTATCACTTCACCTTTTACTCTATTGATGTTTGCAACTCACCTCAATATTCCCTAACTGCAATTCAATTACATAAGAAGACCTGTAGAATCTGATCTCAGTCTTTCCGTTCCTGATGAGTGTTCACATACAGCTTTTACTCATTTGTCATTTTTTTCTTCTCCATTATTCTAAAGGATCATTTACTCACTCTCAACCACTGTGTTGTTAGGGACTACCTCTTTCCCAGGGTAAGGAAAAACAGACACATATCAGAATAAGGATTAAATTTGGTAGGTAATGTGTAGGTTAGCAAATACTGAGATGTCTTCCCTTGAAGAAGACTATTCTATATCCTCACTCATTCTTGACCATCAAGAATCATTTGGTCTAAACACAGAAAGAAGTTCAA
>NW_007252552.1:0-2919 GCF_000164805.1 Carlito syrichta | reverse complement strand
TATTGTGCACTCTACCATCAGGCAGATAGTGTTTGGAAGAGAAAGTACTAAAGTGAATGGAAGTTCTTGGGATAGAGAGAAGTGGGAAATGATGAAAGACCACAGAGAAAAAAAGCAGAGTACTGGAAAAAGAGTACTAAAGAACTAGAGAAAAGAATTATTGGTAGAAATTTTTGAAATATTAAGTAAGGTTGAAACTCTGAAGGGAGAAGAATATGACCTTGTACATTATAAAATGTATAATCTAATAAAATTGCCATAGTAAACTGTAAACAGGTTTCTAACCAAAATTACAAGATATAATTTATGTTCATCCATTTATTATTATTACTATTGTTATTATTTGCTATTTTAATTCCAGAAGATATGAAGAAATACAACATTCCTTATTCTGAAGATACTATATAGTTGAAAAGAAATATATAGTTAACATTTAGGCTGTACTATATTTTTCAAGTTGAAAACAGAAAATAGTCTCACAAAGAAGATGACATTTTAGTTTGACTTTAATTTTCATGTTGCTTTGATAATTATTTTCTTTTGAGTTGGAGTCTCACTCTGTCACTCAGGCTGGAGTGTGGTGGTACACTCATGGCTACTGCAGCCTCGACCTACTGGACTCAGATGATCCTTCCACCTCAGCCTTCCAAGTAGCTGGAACTATAGGCATGTGCCATGATACCCATATAATTTTTTTATTTTATTGTAGAGACTAGGTCTTACCATGTTTTCCAGGCTGGTCTCGAACTTGTGAACTCAGGCACAGGTTCTGCCTCTGCCTCCCAAAGTGCTGGGATTACAGGCAGAAGTCTCTGTACCTGGCTTAACTTTTTTTTTCAAGTGAAAGATGGTGAGAAAGTTTTTAGATCACTAGAACAACATAACCAAAGTTACATAGGTATAAATGTCTGTGACATACTCAGGAAACCACAACAGTCTTGTGTGACTAGGGAATAGAATTTATTGAAAAAGATGGTGACAGCTGAGTTTGGACATAAAGACTGGTATATCATATGGTATCCAAAGGAGTTTAGATTTTGCCTTTATAATAAGGATTCCTTTGAAATTTTATTTACTTATATTTCATCTTGATTCAAATAAAAATATTTTTCTAATGATTATAACAGAAATGGTAATAACAAATATACTGTTATAAACAGAGTTTATAACAATTTATAAATAGCAAGAAGTAGAGAGATGATAGTAGATCCCAACTTCCCCTTCTCTGGGAAATGCAGTCATGTTAGAACTGTGTAGTCCCATTGTTTCCTACTTATAATGGAGTAGGTGGGAATAAACATTTGATCCATGTTTGGCCACTCAGTTCTCCTCTTCTCAGACTGATGAAGTTAATCTCAGTGAACTGATAAGAGAGATAAATCCAGGGCTGGGGCAGCCAAGCCTTATCATTGGTGCACCCAGATAAAGGAAGCTATCAACTTTTAAAAAATTGACTCAACAATTCTACTTCTGGGAAATTATCCTACAAAAATATTTTGAGAATATGCAAAATTATAAAGATAATCAATACACCACTATTTAAAGTAGTAGAAAACTAAAAACAACGTAAGTGTTCACTAGTAGATAATCAATTAAATAAATTATAGCTTATCCATTGACTGAACTACTAGACAATCTTTAGAAACATGAGTATAAACAACAACAGATGCTGGTGAAGATGTGGATAAAAAGGAACACTTCTACACTGCTGGTGGGAATGCAAACTAGTGTAACCTCTTTGGCAGACAGTGTGGCAATTTCTGAAAGAGCTAGAAATTGACCTCCCATATTACCCAGTGATTCCCTTATTGGGAGTATACCCGGAGGAACTCAAATCATTCTACAAAAAAAATACCTGCACACGTATATTTGTTGCAGCTGTATTCACAATAGCAAAAACATGGAACCAACCATGCTGCCCATTGAAGCTAGACTGGATTAAAAAATTTTGGCACATATACATAATGGAATATTATGCAGCCATGAAAAAGGACAAACATATGGACTTGGCAGCAAGTTGAATGGATTTGGAGTTGATCATACTCAGTGATCTATCACAGAAACAAAGAACAGAGTACCATATATTCTCACTCATAAGTGGACCTTGAACAATTATCATAATGCTACAAAAAGGGATTGGCAGTGGTGGGAAACTGCCGGGGAGGTGGGGTGGGATTGACTGTTGAAAGAAACTACTATGTGAGGGAGGAGCACACCTCATCAACAAGGGTACCTGCATAATAAATGTTTGCATACCTAATCCTGAATTGTACCCAACACCTTTAAAAGAAAAAAAAAGGAAAGAAAAAAAAAATGAGTGCAGGCATAGAAAGTTGCTTATTTGTTGATATATGAGAAATTATACTATTATAATAATCTACATTTAAATAAAGATAACTACATAAAATATATAATATATATTATTCAATCACACACTGAATAATGATAAACATTCGATATATGCAAGGAATGAAACCGTCACAATTTACATGTTACTCATTCTTTGCAAATTACACAAAAAATTATATAACATGTAAAGGGATATATAACGTCCAATTGCAATTTCAAAGGAGGAAAATACTTCTGCAAGCTGGAGAAATCAGGGTAAACTTTGTGGTAAAGATAGCACAAAAATATGAACTAATTCAGAAGGGCACCCATTATTTGTTTAGGGCTCATGCTCCAGTTTCAATATATAAACCCTTAACATTTAATTAACGATCATGCTTATCTAGTGCAACAGATGGTCTAAAATCTAAGTGAGAGGCCGGGCTAAGTGACTGAACCTGTAATCCCAGCACTTTGGGAAGCCAAGGCAATTGGATTGCCTGAGCCCATAGGTTCGAGATCAGTCTGGGCAACTTGGCGAGACCTCGTCTCTACAGTAAATCAAAATTAGCCGGGCATTGTAGCACACGA
>NW_007252551.1:3651-8214 GCF_000164805.1 Carlito syrichta | reverse complement strand
AATAATACTGCCCCTGATGGTATTATTACCACAGCATTACAGTGAATGGCTACCCTGGCTAATAAATTAGATGAAAATTCTGGAACCAATGATCCTTTTACAGATGGGTTAGTAGGATGGATTGGAAAATGGAAAGGAGTGGTAGTGTCAATCTTAATCTCTCTTATAATCATCGCAGGAATATTCAAAACTGTATGTTGTTGCATATTTCCCTGTGTTAGAGGTTTAAGTTAAAAACTTATAGAAAATTCATCAGTGATCAAATAACCAGGGGCTAGTTCCCTAATAATCTCATGATAATGGAAACTAAATTAGATCTTGAAGAAGAAAGTCAAAAATTATTACAGAAGTTTGAGACAAACCTGATCATAATAAACATGAAATCAAAATGTCTTAAAAATAAAACACGAGGGAATTGTGAGAAACAAAAAAATGATTCATTTTCAAAATGACCACTTGCCACTTCATTTCCTGGTTCTTCCTCCTCTTTTGGTGGGCTTTCTCTTTTGACTGTTTTCCCTGGCTGGTATTGAGATCCAATCAAAAGTCAGAAACGTGAATTTTACCTTATTTTTACAGCAGTTTTTTTATTTGTACAAAACCATTGGTTATACAATATCCAGGAAAGTGATCTAACTTCTGTAGTACTCGGTCAATGAGGACCCAGAGAATGCATTTGCACTTCAGGATATAAATATACTGGGTGTAACTATCTTGGTGTGTCTGCACACACGAGAGACACCCATTCTTGCAAGAAAGATATTAAAAGAGGTGATTCACTCCACTGGTCTCTGAGTCTCTGTGTCATGTTTTAATTATCAGTGGTCATCATTATCTCTCAAATTGATTTCCCTCCATTATGGGTGTGACAGTGACTCTGCCTCCTCTGTGATAGTTGCCCCACTGAATGGCCCTCCTCCATAATGGTTGCCCAAGAATCTGTCCTCCTTTGTGATGGATGCTTCACTTACTGAGATTCTTCCATATGGGTGCTCCAGTGATGGCCATTCTTAATGATACATGTTCCAATGACTGGGCCTCCTCCATAGTATCTGCACCTGTTCTGTGATTGGTACCCAAGTGAATGAACTTTATTTATGATTGATGTCTCAGTGACTGGCATTCCTTTGTGATGGGTATCACAAAGACTGGGTCTCCACTCTGACTGGTGACCCAATGTCTGTACACCCCCTGTAATGAGTGCTGCAGTGACTAGTCCTCATCTGAGGTTTTGTCCCAGTAACTGGGCTTCCTCCAAAATAGGTGTCCCAGTGACTAACTCCTCTGTGATGGGTATTTCAGTAACTTGGCCTCCTGCCTAACTGGTGTCCCAATGATTGGTCCTTCTCTCAGACAGGTGCCCAGTGACTGACTCTTCTTTGTGATGGGTGTGTCAGTGACTAGCTCTCCACTGTGATAGATGCCACAGTGATTGACCCTACTGTGTAACACCTATCATGGTGACTACACCTCCTCTCTGATGGGTGCCTTGGCAACTGGTCCTCCTCCATGAGGGGTGCCCAGTGAATGGTGTTCCCCTCTCATGTTTACCACAGTGATTGCCCTTCTTCTGACATGGGCACCCTAGTCTGGTCCTTCTTTGTGGTGCATTCCCCAGTGATTGAACCTGCTACATAAGGCTGGCTTTTCTCTGTAATTAATGCCTCTGTGTCTATCCCTCCTCTTTGATGAGTGCCTGAGAGACTGATCATTCTCTGTTATGGATGTTCAGTTACTACCCATACTCTAATGATAGGTGCTCCAATGATTTGGCTTCCTCTGTGGTGGGTACACAAGTGTGTAGCCCACCTCTATGATGGGTGCCCCAGTTACTGGACCTCCACTTTGATGGGTGCCCCAGTGAAAGACTCGCCTTTCTGATTACTACCCTAGTCATTTGCCCTCTTTCTAATGGGTGCCTAAGTGACTAGGTCTCATCTGTGATGGGTTTCTCAATGACTAAACCTCCTCTGTGTTGATTGCCACAGTAAATTTGCCTCCTCTCCAATGGGTGCCCAAGTTAATGATCCTCTTCTGTGACAGGTTCTTCAGTGACTGGCTCTTCTCTGTGATTGGTGTCTCAGTGACTGTGACTCCTTTGTGATGACTGACCCAGTGACTAGATTTCCAATCACAGTGATTTTTGCCTCCTCTATGATGGGTGCCCAAGTTATAAGCCCATTCTGTGATTGGAGACACAGTGACTGCACTAATCCTAATGGATGCCCCAGGTACTGGTCCTCCTCTGTGATGGGTGCCCTAGTGATTTGCTCTCCTCCTTTGTGATGTGTGCCTTAGTGATTGACTGTTCTTTGTGATGGGTGATCCAGTGTCTTACTCTCCTCTGTGATGGGTTCCCAAATGACTGACTCTCCTCTCCAATGAGTGTCCCAGTGAATAGCCATTTCTTTGATGGTTGTCCCATTGACTGGTCCTCTATAATATGTACCGTAGTGACAGACATACCTCTTTGATGGGTGCTCTAGTGACTGTTCCTATTCTGTTATGTGTGCCCCAGTAACTTGCCGTCCTGTCATCCATGTCTTAGTCACTGGCCATAATCCATTATGAATGCCCTGGTGAATGGCCTTCCTCTGTAATGGTTGCCTCAGTATCTGGCTCTCCTTCATGAAAGTTGTCCTTGTGACTGGCTCTACCCCGCGATTCCTGCACCAGTGAGTGTGTCTCCTCCATAAAGCGTGCATGCATGATTTGGTCTTCTACATTTTGGATACCCCAGCGACTTATCCTCCTCTGTGCTGGGTGTCCCAGTGTCTGATCTTCCTCTGCGAATATTGTTACTGTGATTGGGCCTTCTCGATATTGTTGCTCCAGTGATTGACCCTCCACCTTTATTGTTGCACCAGTAGCTATGCCACCTCTGTGATTGGGCCCCAATAACAGGCGCTCCTCTACAATATTTGCTGCAGTAACAAACCCTTCTTTGTGATAGGTGTCTCACTTACTGGGCCTCCACTATAATGGGTCCCTAGTTGGCTGACTCTTATTTGTGGTGTGTGTCTCTATGTCTGGGTCTCCTCCATAATACCTGCCAAGGGATTAGCCTTCCTTTTTGATGGGTGATGGATACCAGTGACTAGCCCTCTTCTTTAAAAGGGTCATTCACTGAAGAACTCATTATGAAGAAAGGCTAGTCACTGGTGCACAGACACAGGGGAGAGGCAGGCACTGGAGCACCCATCACACAGGAAAGACAGTCATTGGAACACTAATCACAGTAGAAGGATACATGTTAAAATGCACATTCCAGAGGAGGCCCAGTGACTAGCTTGTCTCTGTTATGCATGCCTATGTGATGGGGCCTCATCATTATGGGTGCCCAAGTGACTGACACTGCTCTGTGATAGGTGCTGTAGTGTACAGTGCCCAAGTGACTGGCACTGCTCTGTGATGGGTGCCCAGTGACTGGCCCACTTTTCTGATGGCTGTCCCAGGGACTGGCCCTCCTCTTTGATGGGTTTCTCCATCACTAGTTCTCTGTGAGGGGTTTCCCAGTGACTGGCTCTCTTCTGTAATGGGTTCCACTGTGACTAGCCCTCCTCTGTAATATGTGTCCCAACAACTAGCCCTATTCAATCGCGGGTGACTTAGTAACTGGCTCTTCGTTATGATGGGTGCTCCGTTTACCTGCCTTCCCCTATAGTAATCTGTATCCCTGCAATTGAGATAGTTTCCCTCTTCTAAGATAGTTTCCTCAGTGACTGGCCTTTCCTGTGATGGGTGTCTCAGTGTCTTTCATCATTGTTCAGTGCCCTGATTGACTGACATTCACTGTGATGGGTGCCCCAGTGATAAACCATTCTTTGTGATTTGTGCCCCAGTGACATGACTCCTCCATATTGGGTGCCCCCCTCTGTTATACGTACCCCTGTTATCCGTGACTAGCTCTTTTCCATGACTTGTGTTCCAGTGACGGACTTTTCTCTGTGATCAGTGACCCAGTGAATGACTCTTCTCCATCATTGGTGCCACATGACTGGCCGTTCTCTGTGACATGTGCCCCCATTACTGGATTTTCTTTCTAATGGTTGTCCCAGTGACTAGACTTCCTTTGTGATTTGTGTCCCAGGGAATGACCCTCATCTGTGATGGCTCCCTCAGTAAATATTTATCCTCTTTTATGTGTGCCTGAGGTACGGGGACTATCCTATATTGGGTCCCCCAGTGACTAGTCCTCTTCTGTTTTTGGTGCCCCAGTTATTGAGCTTCATTGATAACTGATGCCCCATTAACTGTCTCTCCTCCATAATCGGTGCCCTTATGAGTAGCCCTTTTCTACAATTGGTTTCATACTTTTGGGCCTCTTCCATATTGTTTTCCTCAGTTACCAGACCGCCCTTTTTATTGGTGCCCCAGGGTCTGGCCCTCCTCTGTGATGGTTGCTCAGCAACTAGTCTTCTTCTTTGATGGGTATCCCAGTGATTGGTCTGCCTGTATATTGCTGCTCCAGTGACAGTCCTTCGTCTCTGATGGATGTCCCAGTGACTGACCTTTCTATATGACTGATTACCCAGTTACTAGCTCTTCTTTGTGATGGGTTTT
>NW_007252551.1:1266-3631 GCF_000164805.1 Carlito syrichta | reverse complement strand
GGTCTGGCCCTCCTCTGTGATGGTTGCTCAGCAACTAGTCTTCTTCTTTGATGGGTATCCCAGTGATTGGTCTGCCTGTATATTGCTGCTCCAGTGACAGTCCTTCGTCTCTGATGGATGTCCAAGTGACTGACCTTTCTATATGACTGATTACCCAGTTACTAGCTCTTCTTTGTGATGGTTTTTTCAGTAAGTGTCCCTCCTCTTTGATTGGTGCACCAATGACTGGGCCTCCTATGGAATGTGTGTTCTAGCACCAAACCTTCTTCTGTGATGAGTGTCCCAATGTCTGGTTCTCCTGTGTGATTAGTGCTCCAGTACCTGCCTCTCCTCTGTGTATGTACACTAGTAAGTAACCTTTCTCCATAATGAGTTTTTCAGTCAATGGGTCCTTTTCACAATGGGTGCTACAGTGACTGGCCTTCTCTGTGATTGATGCTTCAGTGATTAGCCCTCTCTGTATTGTGTACCTCATCAACTAGCATTCTTCTATAATGGATGACCTAGTGAGTGGTTTTCCTCTGTGATAGGATCTTCCTGAATATGACTCTATATAAGAGCAATTCACTTTGTTCTTCCCCACAAGATGACACATTTTGTCTGTTTCTTATCATATATCTCATCATATTACCCTCCACTATCCATGTTACTCTTCCCTAGTATTGCTCCTTCTCAATGACGAGTCCTCTCCACTGAACTTCCCAGTCAGAATCTGTGAAAATATCATGGGAGGAGACCATCTTGCCTAAGAAGAAAGCCATAACGCTCAACTCCGTAAGTCATACAGCTGAGCAGACAACAGAGAAGAAAACACAGAATTGGGTTCCCTTCCCTTTCATGAAGCCAGAGACAGCCCTGCATTCCTGTAAACACTATACTAGTACTTGTAGTAAAAAACCCAGTAAGCAAAGACCATTCTCCAGGGGCAGCAACTAGAAGTACAAAAACATTCAGATGTCTCAGGCATTTATTTTCATACCCTTATGCTTATTCCCGTGTAGTTCCTTTTCTAAATTCACACCTGATTTTGCAAAAACTACCTTAATATAGAAATTTGACTTGTTCTGGGATAGTTGAGGAGGCCTATGAGAAGAATGTGTAGATATTTTAAATGTCTCTGAAATAAGAACATGAGCCCCTAGCTCACCAGAAAAGAAAATAGAAACACAAAAGATGTAGGGAAATATAAATTCAGAGAAGAACTCTATTAATTTCTGGGGGACACTGTCAAAACGTAAGAGTCTTAAGATACATCACTGTTGCAGGATCTACATACAACCCAGAACAGGAAATTGGAACATTGGGATGGGTATTTCCTTTCTAAAAGAACTCTAGCTGGACAAAAACCTTATTCAGTTTAGTCTCTCACAGCTCAAGACTGGCAGACACTGCAGTCTCTGCAGCTCAAGGCAGTGCAGACAACACAGTTCCACATGCTCCAGGATGATGCAGACACATTCTTCCCTTGTACTCCTTGATGGGACAGACACCACACACCCTCATGGTCCAGGACTTTACACTCACTGTATTCTCTACAACCTAGCTTTGTGCAGACACTGACTACCCCTCAGGCCAGGGCAGGGCAGACACAGTAGTTCCTCACAAGTTGATAAGTAAGAAGATATTGTAGTACCTCACAACTCAAGACTGGACCTTGAGGGCAAAAAAGTGGCGCATAGAGGCCTTCTTATCAGAGCCTTGATGTTCAGGTGCATGCAAAATGACTAAAGATTATGGAGAACCAGTTAACTCTTCAGATGTCAGTGCAAACAGAGAGTGTCCAAAGGGTAAATCTTCATTATCCCCAAAACTGCTGTTTAAAAATTACAAGTCTTGAATATCTAGATACTACTCTGGGCAAAAATTTTGGGTTATATTTACCTAAAGTTAGTTTTACCATGATCAGTTTTGCAAATATTATGCTATAGAATAAATTTATTTATATTCTTTTGTATAATTGGGTTTTAAGAAATTAAAATAATCAGGCTCTGTGTCATTCTAGTTTCTGTCAGTCCTTTTCCTCCATGTTAGAAGGTCATGCCAGGAACACAATGGGAAAGATGCCCTAAATTTGTCTTCATGACACCCACCCATGGGAATGTCCTAATTGTAAGGAAACAGTGATTTCTTTAGCTCTCAGTATCCAGAGGAAAACTTTTCACATAAATTATCCTCCTGTTCTCACCCTAGCCTCATTACAGGTGTTTATAGAGAACATCAGTCAGAGCGAGTCAAAAGTAATATGGGAGCTTGACTTTCTCCCAAATTTGTTTCTTTCACAGACTGTTTTCCTCAGGAAATCCAGGCTTCATCTCTGCCTTTGACAAGAAAGGCCTTCATCGTGAGTGCTACTCAGAGACAGTGA
>NW_007252551.1:0-759 GCF_000164805.1 Carlito syrichta | reverse complement strand
GATATTCATGCCCACATTGTGTTCTCTGCCTGACATGATCATCATATTACACGAAAAATGAGCAGTTTTCAGGAACTGTACCTAAAAATAAAATCATTTTATGCTGAGTGACTGGGGCCACCTCTAGCCTAGATTATATGGATAAGGGCACAACATAAGGCACACTTCAATTGTATGTATCTTCTCAGAAGTCTGGATTGTTTTCTGTTTTCAGTGAGGCTTTGGCACTTCATTTACATTTGAGATCACGACCTAAATAAGATCTCCTAAATATAAAAGATCTTTAGATTCATTGACCCAGTACCTTGTTGGACTCCCATCGGCATGCCTTGCTGTACTTAAGAGCAGTGGTATCTAAGTGTAGTCTGTGGGCCAGTAACTTCAGGATCACCTCAGCCCAACCTCAGATTTACAAAATCTGAGCTGTCTCACAGGGTTATAGGTAATTAAATTGGTACAAAGTATGCAAAACATCTGACTAAGAGTTTGCAGCCATGTGGCTGACATTCTGTGAGGTGTGTGTGTGTGTGTGTGTGTGTGTGTTTTACCAGATCTTCACTTCTGTCTGCAACGATTCTTTCTCACCATGATGGATCTATGTTTATCTTTCAGAATTTAAATCAATGATCAGGATCCTTTTTTCTATTTGACTTTTGAGTCTTTTCTTGTATTCTTCCTTTAAGGTACTATTCCTTGTCTCTCGAGCTTTCACTCTGTAATAAGCAGATATTACCTCAACACTTCTTGTTTGCATGTGTA
>NW_007252550.1:0-10960 GCF_000164805.1 Carlito syrichta | reverse complement strand
TCAGGGTTTCGAAACAGGAATCAATGGAAAGAGAGTCCTCACATACAGGACACTACATGACCTCAAATTAAGTACGAATAAAAGAACCATTGTTGTACGCATCCTCAATCCAAAAATTTCCAGGTTGTCTGCTATGGGACAAACAAGAAACAGATCTTCGAGCTCCCCAAATGTTTCAGAGCAATTTAGCATTTGGATATTATGAATCGGTCAATTCATGACTCCAGCAACATTATGGTCTTCATAAAAGTTGTAAATCGTATTGGGCACTCCAAGTCCGTTAGATTCCTCAGAACAACTAAGGCCAGATTCCAGGACAAAAAAAAATCTTTTTGCCATATTTAGATGTAACTCTGGTCTTAAGGTGAACCCTATAATCCTTCCCCTTCCGTGTCTCTTTTTATTTTGAGAAGGGACAAGTGTTTTGCACTTGCCAATGTTTACTACTTACTTTTAATGGTAACCAGGGATCATGGAATCCACGAACCTAGGAAACTTCTGTGCATCTGTCTTTTGATATACTGAATTTGGAATCCAAATCGACAGGAAAAATCAGGGCATCTTACTGAGAATAAAAAGAAAATCCCATTCTAGGAGTTCTCATTTTCCGGAATCTATAGGTCCTCTGGATAAGGTTTAATCAGCAATCTGTGCTTTTGGGTCCCTACATTTTCAGAGCTACTTGCTCCGTGGATACGCTAAATCTCTCATTACAGATCCTCAGGATCTTTCTGGTCCTCTTGTTAGTTGTAATCAAGGATTAAGGCCTAGAAATCCTTTTGATTCCAGGAACCATCTACGACCATAATCATATTCCCCAGAATCAAAAGGTATATTGGTACAAAATTCCACGATTCAGGTGACCTCAAAGTACAGAAAATTCTTGTGGGTGGGCAGGTAGGAATTGGGGTTTTGGGTTTGGAATATTCCACATTTTGGGGAGGTCTTGTGTATGGGAACCAGGAATCTTGGATTCCAGTTCCCAAAGAACATTATGGACGTCTTTCTCTTGATATCCAAAAAACTGGAATTCTCGGTCACCAGGAACTGTCTCGGCATCCTGCAGAGTGAAGCAGGATGCTGTGTAAAGGAGGTCGTCATATACAGGAAACTACACATCATATTGCTAAGGAAGTATAAGGAAACGTCCTTAAATTAGTCCTCAATCCCAAAAACTACAGGCCGTCTTCTTAAGATGTAACCACGAATCAGGTTTTTGAAGTAGGAATCTGGGTAATGGTAGTCCTCACATAAAGGAAACGTCACTGCCTATTGCTAAGTAAGAATAAGGTATCTGCGTTGCTCGGGTCCTCAATCCCAAGAATCTGCAAAGCATCTTGGAAGTTCCAAAAAAATCAGACTTTCGAAGCAGGATGTATCTAAAGAGAGTCCTAATATACAGCAATATACACATCCCCTTGCCAAGGAAGAAAAAGAATGGGGGTTATAGCAGTCCTCAGTCCTTAAAATCAACAGACCATCTGCTGTGGGCTAAACAATAATCAGGGTTTAGAAGCTGGAACATAGGTAATAGCAGTCCTCATATGCAGAATCTATATGATCTCTAGCTAAGGAGAACAAAGAAACTTCTTTTACACGGTTCCTCCGTCACAATATCTACATGACATCTTGCTAATGGCAAAACAAGAATCAGGGTTTCCAAGCAGGATTCTGGGGAAAGGGCGTCCTCGTATACTAGACATTACATGGCCCCTCGGTAAAGAAGAATAAGGAATCTTTGATGCAATATCCCACAATCCGAAAAATTCTCAGGGCGTGTGGAGGCGGTATAAACAAAAATCAAGGCTTCGAGCTCGTCTCTTGTTTCAGAGATATTTGACTTGTGGGTATTATGAATCAGTCATATAAAGACTCAAGCAACATTCTGGTCCTCTTGAAATTTGTAATCGGGTATCTAGTTGTACAAATCCCTCAAGTTACTCGGGACAATTAAGGAGAAATTCCCGGTAAAAATGTATCATATTGCCGTATTTGGATGTAACTTTGGTCTTAAGATGAATTTGGTAATCCTTGAATTTCCGATTGTACTTTATTTGTAAAGGGGCCGAGGGATTTGCAGTTGCCAAATACTTAGTACGAATTATTAAAATGTAACCAAGATCCATGGATTCCACGTCCCTAGGAAACATCTGGGCATCTGCATTTTTGTACACAGAGTTTTGGAATCCACATGGACAGGGAAATTCAGGGCATCTTGCTGAGAACGGAAAGGGAATCTGGTTCTTGGTGTTCTCAATTGCCTAATTCTACAAAATCTCTTGATATGGTTTAATCAGCGATCTGGGCTTCTATGTCGCCACATATTTAGTGAGTCTTTTGAAAAGGGACCAGGAATCTTGGTTCCAATTCCTCAACAAATGTATTGGAGTCTTTCTCTTGATATCCAAGCAACTGGAATTCTAGGTCACCAGGACATATCTTGACGTCTTGCTGAGAATGAAACAGGAATTTCAGTATTGGGAGTCCTCATATACAGAACACTACACGACCTGTTGCTACAGAAAAACAAGGAATCTTGGTTATACGAGGCCTCCATCCCAAAAAGCTACAGACCGTCTTGCTAAGAGATAATGACCATTGATATTATGAGAATAGGAATCTGGATAATGGGAATCCTCCTATACAGGAAACTGCACTGTGTATTGCTAAAGGAGATGAAGGAATCTGGCTTACAAGTGTCCTATATCCCAAAAAACTTCAGGGATTCTTGCTAAGGGCTAAACACGAATTTGGGTTTTTGAAGCATAAACTAAGGAAATGAAATGCTCATATATAGGCAAATGCACTGACTTTTCCTAAGAAAGAATAAGGAATGTGGGTGACATGTTTTCTCAATCCCCAAACAAATATATGACGTCTTCCTAGGATCTAAACAAGAATCAAGCTTTCGACACTTGTATCTGTGAACAGGAGTATGTATATACTGGTAATTATACGACTCCTTAAAAATAAGGAATCTAGGTTATACGAGTCCTCAATCCTGAAAATCTGCAGGGTATCTTGCTGACAGCTAAAGAAGAATCAGGGATTTGAGACATGAATGTGGGTAATAGAAATCCTCATATTCAGGAAACTCCATGGCCTCTTGCTAATAAAAGGAAGAAATCTGCTTTCAACCGTTCCTATATCAAAAAATAAACAAGACTTCTTACTAAGGGCTAAACAAGGATGAGGGTTTTGAAACAGGAATCAAGGGAAAGAGAGTCCTCACATACAGGACACTGCATGACCTCTAACTAAGTACAAATAAAGAATCATTGTTGTACGCGCCCTCAATCCAAAAAATTCCCAGGTTGTCTGCTATGGGACAAACAAGAAACAGATCTTCAAGCTCCCCAAATGTTTCAGAGCAATTTAGCATTCGGATATTATGAATCGGTCATTTCATGACTCCAGCAACATTCTGGTCCTCTTAAAAGTTGTAAATGGTATTGGGCACTCCAAGTTCGTTAGGTATCTCAGAACAACTAATTCCAGATTCCAGGCCAAAAAGAATCTTCTTACCATATTAGGAAGTAACTCTGGTCTTCAGGTGAACCAGTAATTCTTCCCCTTTCGTGTCTCTTTATATTTTGAGAAGAGACAAGGTTTTTGCACTTGCCAAATGTTTACCATGTACTTTTAACGGTAACCAGGAATCATTGTATCCACTAACCTAGGAAACTTCAGTGCATCTGTCTTTTGATATACTGAATTTGGAATCCAAATCGACAGGAAAAATTACGGCCTCATACTGAGAATAAAAAGGTAATCCGGTTCTAGGAGTTCTCATTTTACGGAATATACAGGGCCTCTTGAAAGGTTTCATCAGCAGTCTGGGCTTCTGAGTCCATACATTTTCAGAGCTACTTGCTCCGTGGATACGCTAAATCGGTCATTACAGATCCTCAGGATCTTTCTGGTCCTCTTGTTAGTTGTAATCAAGGATTTGGCCCTAGACATCCTTTTGTTTCCTGGGACCATCTACGACCATAATCATATTCCCCAGAATCAAAAGGTATATTGGTACAAATTTCCTCAATTCAGGTAACCACAAAGTACAGAAAATTCGAGTGGCTGGGCACGTAGGAATTGGGGTTTTGGGTTTCGAATATTCCACATTTTGGGGAGGTCTTGTGAAGGGAAAACAGGAATCTTGCATTCCAGTTCCCAAAGAACATTATGGATGTCTTTCTCTTGATATGCCAAAAAACGGAATTCTCGGTCACCAGGAAGTGTCTCGGCACCATGCAGAGTGAAGGAGGAAGTTGGGTAACGGAGGTCATCATATAAAGGAAATTACACATCATATTGCTAAGGAAGTATAAGGAAACTTCCTTAAACGAGTCCTCAATCCCAAAAACTACAGGCTGTCTTCCTAAGACGTAACCACGAATCAGGTTTTTAAAGTAGGAATTTGGGTAATTGTAGTCCTCATATAAAGGAAACGTCTCTGCCTATTGCTAAGTAAGAATAAGGAATCTGCGTTTCTCGGGTGCTCAATCCCAAAAACCTACAGAGCATCTTGGATAGTTCTTTAAAAAATCAGAGTTTCGAAGCAGTATGTATCTAATGAGAGTCCTAATATACAAAAATATACACAGCCCCTTGCCAAGGAAGAAAAAGAATTGGGGTATAGCAGTCCTCAGTCTTTAAAACCAACAGGTCATCTGCTGTGGGCTAAACAAGAATCAGGGTTTAGAAGCTGGAACATAGGTAATAGCAGTCCTCATATGCAGAATCTATATGATCTCTAGCTAAGGAGAACTAAGAAACCTGTTTTACACTGTTCCTCCATCACAATATCTACCTGACATCTTGCTAATGGCATAACAAGAATCAGGGTTTCCAAAGAGGATTCTGGGGAAAGGAAGTCCACATATACTGGACATTACACGGCCCCTCAGTAAAGAAGAATAAGGAATCTATGATA
Organism: Carlito syrichta; assembly: GCF_000164805.1. NCBI lineage: Eukaryota > Metazoa > Chordata > Mammalia > Primates > Tarsiidae > Carlito > Carlito syrichta. The sequence goes on along the minus strand of NW_007252550.1, from coordinate 6,027 downwards.
CACTAGTGCACAATCCGAAAAATTCTCAGGGCGTCTTGCTTTTGTATAAACAAGAATCAAGGCTTCGAGCTTGTCTCATGTTTCAGAGATATTTGGCTTGTATGTATTATGAATCAGTCATTTAAAGACTCCAGCAACATTTGGTTCTCTTCAGAGTTGTAATCGGGTACCTGGTTGTACAAATCTTTTAAGATCCTCGGGACAATTAAGCAGAGATTCCTGGAAAAAATATATCATATTGCTGTATTTGGATGTAACTTTGGTCTTAAGATGAATTTCGTATTCCTTGAATTTCCGTTTGTACTTTATTTGTAATGGGGCTGAGGGATTTGCATTTGCCAAATATTTAGTACGAATTATTAAAATGTAACCAAGATCCATGGATTCCACGTCCCTAGGCAACATCTGGGCATCTGCATTTTTGTACACAGAGTTTTGGAATCCACATGGACAGGGAAATTCAGGGCATCTTGTTGAGAACGGAAAGGGAATCCGGTTCTTGTAGTTCTCAATCGCATAAATCTACAAAGTCTCTTCATAAGGTTTAATTAGCAATCTGTACTTCTGTGCCGCCATTATTTTAGTGAGTCTTTTGAAAAGGGACCAGGAATCTTGAGTTCCAATTCCTCAACAATTTTATGGGAGTCTTTCTCTTGATATCCAAACAACTGGAATTCTAGGTCACCAGGAAATATCTTGGCGTCTTGCTGTGAATGAAGCAGGAATTTCAGTATTGGGTACCCTCATATACAGAACACTACACGACCTGTTGCTACGGAAAAACAAGGAATCTTGTTTACACGAGGCTTCCATCCCAAAAAGCTATAAACCGTCTTGCTAATAAATAACCACCATTCAGATTTTGGGAGTAGGAATCTGGAGAATGGGAGTCGTCATATACAAAAAACAGTCTCTTGCTAAAGGAGAATAAGGAATCTGGTTTACACGTGTACTCCATACCAATAAAACTTCAGGGATTCTTGCTAAGGGCTAAACACGAATTTTGGTATATGAAGCATAAACTAGAGAAATGAAATGATCATATACAGGCAAATGCACTAACCTTTCCTAAGAAAGAATAAGGAATGTGGGTGACATGCTTTCCCCATCCCCCCAAAAATATACCGCGTCTTCCTAGGATCTAAACAAGAATCAAGCTTTCGACGCATGTATCTGTGAACAGGAGTACTCATATACTTGTAACTGTACGACTGCCTAAAAGTAAGGAAAGTGTTATACGAGTCCTCAATCCTGAAAATCTACAGGGCATCTTGCTGATGGCTAAAGAAGATCAGGGATTCGAGACATGAATGTGGGTCATTGAAATCTTCATATACAGGATACTTCATGGCCTCTTGCTAATAAAAGGAAGAAATCTGTTTTCCACGGTTCCTCTATCAAAAAATGAACATGCCTTCTTACTAAGGGACAAACAAGAATCAGCGTTTCAAAACAAGAATCAAGGGAAAGAGAGTCCTCACATAAGGACACTGCATGGCCTCCAACTAAGTACGAATAAAGAATCATTGTTGTACATGCCCGAAATCCAAAAAATTCCCAAGTTGTTTGCTATGGGACAAACAAGAAACAGATCTTCGAAGCTCCCCAAATGTTTCAGATCAATTTAGCATTCGGATATTATGATGCAGTCATTTCAGGACTCCAGCAACATTCTGGTCCTCTTAAATGTAGTAAATGATATTGGGCTCTCCAAGTCCATTAGGGTCCTCAGAACAACTAAGACCAGATTCCAGGACAAAAAGAATCTTCTTGGTATATTTGGATGTAACTCTGGTCTTAAGGGGAACCCTGTAATCCTTCCCCTTCCGTGTGTCTTTTTATTTTGACTATGGACAATGGTTTTGCACTTGCCAAATGTTTACAATATACTTTTAATGTTAACCAGGAATCATGGAATCCACGATCCTAGGAAACTTCTGGCCATCTGTCTTTTGATATAATGAATTTGGAAACCAAATCGACAGGAAAAATAAGGGCATCATACTGAGAATTAAAAGGAAATCCGCTTCTAGGAGTTCTCATTTTCTGGAATCTACAGAGCCTCTTGATAATGTTTTATCAGCAATCTGGCCTTCTGGGTCCGTACATTTTCAGAGCTACTTGCTCCGTGGATACGATAAATCTGTTATTACAGATCCTCAGGATCTCTCTGGTCCTCTTGTTAGTTGTAATCAAGGATTTGGCCCTAGAAATCCTTTTGTTTCCTGGGACCATCAACGACCATAATCATATTCCCCATAATCAAAAGGTACACTGGTACAAAAGTCCTCTATTCAGGTGACCTCAAAATACAGAAATTTCTTGTGTGTGCACAGGTAGGAATTGGGGATTCGGTTTGGAATATTCCACATTTTGGGGAAGTTTTGTTAAAGGAAACCCGGAATCTTGGATTCCAGTTACCAAAGAATATTATGGACGTCTTTCCCTTGATTGCCAAAAAACTGGAATTCTCGGTCACCAGGAACTGTCTCGGCATGCTGCAGAGGGAAGCAGTAAGCTGGGTAATGGTGGTCATCATGTACAGGAAACTACGCATCATATTGCTAAGGAAGTATACGGAATCTTCTTTATATTAGTCCTCATTCCCAAAAACTACAGGCCGTCTTCCTAAGACATAATCACGAATCAGATTTTTGAAGTAGGAATCTGGGTAATGGGAGTCCTCACATAAAGAAAACTTCACTGCCTATTGCTAAGTAAGAATAAGGAATCGCCGTTACTTGGGTCCTCAATCCCCAAAAAACTTAAGTTCATCTTGCTATGGGCTAAACACGAATCATGGTGTTTTTGAGCATGAATCTGGAAAATGGGGTCCTAATTTACAGGCAACTGCATGATCTTTTGCTAAAAAATATAAGCAATCTGGGTTATACGAGTCCTCAATCTCAAAAATCTATAGAGCATCTAGGAAAGTTCTAAAAAATCAGAGTTTCGAAGCAGGATGCATATAATGAGAGTCCTGATATACAGGAAAATACACAGCCCCTTGCCAAGGAACAAAAAGTATAGGGGTTATAACAGTCCTCATTCCTTAAAATCAACAGGTCATACGCTGTGGGTTAAACAAGAATCAGGGTTTAGAAGCTGGAACACAGGTAATAGCAGTCCTCATATGCAGAATCTACATGATCTCTATCTAAGGAGAATTAAGAAACATCTTTTACACGGTTCCTCCATCACAATATCTACATGACATCTTGCTAATGGCAAAACAAGAATCAGGGTTCCTAACAGGATTCTGGGGAAGGGGAGTCCTCATATACAGGACATTACACACCCCCTCGGTAAAGAAGAATAAGGAATCTGTGATACAGTAGTCCACAATCCGAAAAATTCTCAGGGTGTCTTGCAGCGGTAAAAACAAGAATCAAGACTTCAAGCTCATCTCATGTTTCAGAGATATTTGTCATGTGTGTATAATGAATCAGTCATTTCTGGACTCCAGCAACATTCTGGTCCTCTTGACAGTTGTAATCGGGTATCTGGTAGTACAAGTACCTTAGGTTCCTCGGACAACTTATGGCCAGTTTACCGGAAAAAATATCATCTTGCCGTATTTGGATGTAACTTTAGTCTCAACATGAGCTTGGTAATCCTTAAATTTCAGTTTGTACTTTACTTGTAGAGGGGCCGAGGGTTTTGCAGTTGCCAAATATTTAGTACGAATTATTAAAATGTAACCAGGATCCATGGATTCCACGACCCTAGGAAACAACTGGGCATCTGAATTTTTATACACAGCGTATGGAATCCACATGGACAGGGAAATTCAGGGCATCTTGCTGAGAACGGAAAGGGAATCCGATTCTTGGTGTTCTCAATCGCCTAAATCTACAAAGTCTCTGGATAAGATTTAATCAGCAATCTGGGCCTCTATGTCGCACATGTTTAGTGTGTCTTTTGAAATGGGGCCAGGAATCGTGGGTTCCAATTCCTCAAGAACTTTATGCGAGTTTTTCTCTTGATATCCAAGAAACTGGAATTATAGGTCACCAGGAAATATCATGGCGTCTTGCTGAGAATGAAGCAGGAATTTCAGTAATGGGAGTCCTAATATACAGAACACTACACGACCTGTTGCTACGGAGCAATAAGGAATCTTGATTACATGAGGCCTCCATCCCAAAAACCTACAGACCCTCTTGCTAAGAGATAAATACCATTCAGGTTTTGTGAGTAGGAATCTGGATGATGGGAGTCCTCTTATATAGGAAACTGCACTGTCTATTGCTAAAGGAGAATAAGGAATCTGGTTTACACGTGTGCTCCATCCCAATAAAACTTCAGGGTTTCTTGCTAAGGGCTAAACACTAATTTGGGTTTTTGAAGCATAAACTAGGGAAATGAAATACTCATATACAGGCAAATGCACTGACCTTTTCTAAGAAAGAATCAGGAATGTGGGTGACATGTTTTCTCAATCTCCTAAAAAAAGTACAGGGTCTTCCTAAGATCTAAACAAGAATCAACCTTTTGACGCATGTATCTGTGAACAGGAGTACTCATATACAGGCAACTGCACGGCTGTTGCTAAAAATAAGTAATCTGGATTATACGAGTCCTCTATCCTGAAAATCTACCTGGCAACTTGCTGACGGCTAAGGAAGAATCAGGGATTCGAGACATGAATGTGAGTAATAGTAATCCTCATATACAGGAAACTACATGGCCTCTTGCTAATAAAAGAGAAGTCTGTTTTCCACGGTTCCTCTATCAAAAAATCTACATGACTTTTTACTAAGGGCTAAACAAGAATCAGGGATTCGAAAAAGGAATCAAGGGAAAGAGAGTACTCACATACAGGACACTACATGACCTCCAACTAAGTACAAATAAAGAATCATTGTTGTACGCCCCCTCAATCCAGAATATTCCCAGGTTGTCTGCTATGGGACAAAAAAGAAACAGATCTTCGAGCTCCCCAAATGTTTCAGATCAATTTAGCATTCGAATATTATCAGGACTCCAGCAACATTCTGTTCCTCTTAAGTGTTGTAAATGTTTGGGCACTGCAAGTCCGTTAGTTTCCTCAGAACAACTAAGGCCAGATTTCAGGACAAAAAAATCTTCTTGTCATATTTGGATGCAACTCTGGTCTTAAGGTCAACCCTGTAATCCTTCCCCTTCCATGTCTCTTTTTATTTTGAGACTGGACAAGGGTTTTGCACTTGCCAAATGTTTGCTACGTACTTTTAATGGTAACCAGGAATCATGGAATCCACGAACCCAGGAAACTTCTGGTCATCTGTCTTTGGATATACTGAATTTGGAATCCAAATCGACAGGAAAAATCAGGGCATCTTACTGACAATAAAAAGGAAATCCCGTTCTAGAAGTTCTCATATCCAGAATCTACAGGGGCTCTTGATAAGGTTTAGTCAGGAATCAGGTCTTTTAGGACCAGACATTTTCAGAGATACTTGCTCCGTGGATACGCTAAATCTGTCATTACAGATCCTCGGGATCTTTCTGGTCCTCTTGTTAGTTGTAATCAAGGATTTGGCCCTAGAAATCCTATTGTTACTTGGGACCATATACGACCATAATCATATTCCCCAGAATCAAAAGGTATATTGGTACAAAATACCTTGATTCAAGTGACCTCAAAGTACAGAAAATTCTTGTGGTTGGGCAGGTAATAATTGGGTTTTTGGGTTTGGAATATTACACATTTTGGGGAGGTCTTGTGTAGGGGAACCAGGAATCTTTGATTCCAGTTCCCAAAGAACATTATGGACGTCTTTCTCTTGATATCCAAAAAACTGGAATTCTTGGTCTTCAGGAACTATCTCGGTATCCTTCAAAGTGAAGCAGGAAGCTGGGTACTTGAGATCATCATATACAGGAAACTACACGTCATATTCGTAGGGAAATATAAGGAATCTTCCTTATATTAGTCCTCAGTCCCAAAACTACAGGCCATCTTCCCACGTGGAAATGAGGAATCCGATTTTTGAAGTAGGAATCTGGGTAATGGGTGTCCTCACATACAGGAAACTTCACTGA
>NW_007252549.1:4608-4966 GCF_000164805.1 Carlito syrichta | reverse complement strand
CATTATAATAAGCACAATAATGAGTATTATAAGTATTATAATGAGTGTTATAGTTATTATGTGTATGATAATGAGTATGATAATGAGCTAAAGGTGAACTGATGCCAGCTAGCTGACTCAATCAGCTGATTTAATATGTTCATTAACTAGCTAACTACCTGACTCAACCTGCTAAGTTAACCCGTTAGTTAACTAGCTCACTAGTTGTCTTAACCAGTTGATGAAATTAGAAAACCGACTTAACTAGCTGACTTAACTGACAGACTTAACTAGTTAGCTAGCTAACTTAACTTCGTGCATTAAATACTTAGCTAACTATTTTACTAGCTGAATAAATAGCTGACGTAATTAATTAGCT
>NW_007252549.1:2203-3506 GCF_000164805.1 Carlito syrichta | reverse complement strand
GCTAGTCAGCTAGTTAGCCAAGTAACAAGCTGGTTTGCTAGCTGAATTAACAAACTAGCTGACTAGCTAGCTGGCTATCTAGCTGACATAACTAGCTAGCAATCAAGATATTTAGCTGTCTAGCAAGCTGACTTAACTAACTAGTTAACTGGTTAGCTAGCTGACTAACTAGCTGACTTAACTAGCTATTTGACAAGCAACCTGATTAGCTAGCTGATTAACTAGGTAGCCGAATAGTTAGCTGACTAGCTAACTGATTTAACTACCTAGCTGGCTAGCTAGCTGACTTAACTAGCTGACTAGCTAATTTGCTGTTTTGCTGGCTAGCCAGCTGACTTAACTAGCTAGCTTCCTGGTTGGCTAGATGGCTAGCCAGCTGGCTTAACTAGCTAGCTACTTGACTGGCTAGCTGACTAGGCAGCCAGCTAGCTAGCTAGCAGATGGCCACCTCGCCAGCCAGCCAGCTTATATAGCCAGCCGTCAGGCTGGACAGTTGGATAGAAAGCTGCCTTAACTAGCCAGTCACCATGGTGTTCAACTGCCTAGCGAATGGGCTTAATTATCTGGCCACCTACCTGACCAGCCTGCTAACCATCCATCTTAACATGCCAGCCATCAAGCTAGCCAGCTGGCTACCAGTTGACTTAACTAGCTGACTTAATTAGATAGCCATCTGGCTAGCCAGCTGGCTTATCTAGCTAGCCATGTAGCTAGCCAGCCAGCTAGCCTCCTCACTTAACTCGATGGCTTAACTAGCTAACCTGCTGGGTAGCCAGCTGACTTAATTAGCTAGGTACCTAGCGAAACAGGTGGCTAGCCAGTTGACTTAACTAGCTGATGTAAGCAGCTAGACAACTGTCTATGCAGGTGAATTAACTATGCAGCTACCTAGCTAGCCAGTTGACTTGTCACTTGAATTAAGTAACTCACTTATCAAGCTAGCCAGCTGGCTAGCGAGCTGACTCAACTAGCTGACCTAACTAGTTAGTCAGCTGGCTAACCAACTGACTTAACTAGCTTACATCTCTAGCTAGCCAGGTGGGTAGCCATCTGAGTTAAATAACTTGCTATTGATGTATACCATTAGCTTGTCTGCTGAATTAATTACCTAGTTACCTAGCTAACAAGTTGGCTATTGAGTTAGCCCACTAGTTAGCTGGGTTAACTAGTTAGCTTGCTAGTTTGCTGACTTAACTAGTCCAATTAGTTGTCCAACTAGTTAGCTGACCTAACTAGTCGGCCAACTACTTAGCTGACCTTAATTGTCGACTGAAATTTTGGCCCACTGGTCGGCCGATTGGTT
>NW_007252549.1:0-942 GCF_000164805.1 Carlito syrichta | reverse complement strand
CTGGCTATCTGGCTAGGCAGCCGGCTAGCTAGCTAGCGGACTGGCCACCTGGCTAAAGAGCTGCATTAATAGCCACCCATCTGGCTGGACAGTGGGATAGAAAGCTGGCTTAACTAGTCAGCCACCCTGGTGTTCAGATGCCTAGCAATCTGGCTTAAGTATCTGGCCACCTACCTGACCAGTCTGCTAACCAGCCATCTTAACATGGCAGCCACCTACCTAGTTGACTTAATTAGATCACCATCTGGCTAGCCTGCTGTCTTAACTAGCTAACCACCTAGCTTGCCAGCCAGCTAGCCAGTTCATTTAATTCGCTAACTTAACGAGCTAGCCAGCTGGCTAGCCAACTGACTTAATTAGCTAGCTACCCACCCAGCCAGGTGGCTAGGCAGCTGACTTAGCTAGCTGACTTAACCAGCTAGCCAGCTGGCTAGCCAGATGAATTATTTATGTAGCTACATAGCTAGCCAGTTGGCTTGCCACTTGAGTTAACTAGCTCACTTATCCAGCTAGCCAGCTGGCTAGCCAGCTGACTCAATTAGTTGACAGAACTAGTTAGTCAACTGTCTTGCCAGCTGACTTAACTAACTGATGCCTCTAGCTACCCAGGTGGCTAGCCAGCTGACTTAACTAGCTACCTACCATTGTGTACTGTTGGCTTGCCCACTGAATTAACTATCTAGCTACCTACCTAACTAGCTGGCTCACGAGTTGACTTAACTATGTGACTTAACTAGCCAGACAGCTGGCTATTCAGCTGACTTAAGTAGTTAGCAACCCAGATAGGCAGCTGGCTACCCAACTGACTTAACGAACTGAATCAACTAGCTAGCCAGCTGACTTATCCATTTGATTTAACTAGCTAGGTAGCTCGCTGGCCAGCTGAATTAACTAGCTGACTTAACCAGCTAGCCAGCTGGTTAGCCATCTGACTTAACTAGG
>NW_007252548.1:0-11206 GCF_000164805.1 Carlito syrichta | reverse complement strand
ACTTAAATAGCCAGCTGGCTATCAAGCTGACTAGCTAGCTTACTAGCTAGCCACCTCCTGACTAGCTAGCCACCTCCCAAACCAGACTGCTAATGAGCTGTCTTAACTTGCCAGTCACCTAGCTAGGCAGCTGGCTAACCAGCTGACTTAACTAGCTGACATAACTACAGAGCTATCCAGCTAGCCAACTGGCTTAAGTAGATATCCACCTAGTTATCCATCCAGCTAGCCAGCTAACATAACTCAGTGATTTAACTAGCTATCTACCGAGCTAACCAGTTGGCTAGCCACTCGAAATAACTAGCTGACTTAACCTGCTAGCCAGCTGACTAGCTAGCTCACTTAACTAGCTGACTTAAGTAGTTAGCCAGCAGGCTAGCCAACTGACTTAAATAGGTGACATCACTAGTTAGACAGGTGGCTAGACTTAACTAGCTAGATACGTACGGATTCCACTGGCTTGCCAGCTGACTTAACTACCTAGCTTCCTAGCTCACCAGCTGGCTATGGAGCTGAGTTAACTAGGTGACTGAACTCGCTAGTCAGCTGTCAAGCCAGCTTACTTAACTAGCTACCTACCCAAGCTCGGCAGGTGGCTAGCCAACTGACTGAACTAGCTAGAAAACTGATTGAACTAGCTGACTTAACTAACTAGCTACCTAGCAAACAAGCTGATTTTACTAGCTGAAATATATTGCTAGCATCTAGCTTGTTATATAGCAAGCAAACCGACTGAACTAGCTAACTTAACTGGCTGACTACCTAGCTAGACAGTTGACTTTGCTAGCTGAAATAATTAGCCAGACAGTTGTCTAGGCATCTGAATTAACTAGCCTTTTGGCTAGCTATCGAGCTGGGTAGCAAACTGACTTAACCAGGTGACTTAACTAGCTTGCCAGCTGGTTAGCCAGCTGACTTAAGTAGTTAATAAACGAGCTAGGCACCTGGACAGCCAGGTGACTAAACTAGCTGGCATTACTAGTATCCAGCTGTCTAGCCAGCTGACTTAACTAGAGCTCTCTACCTCTCTAGCCATCTGGATAGCCAGCTGACTTAACTAGCTGACTTGATTAGCTAGCCAGCCAGCTTGTCAACTGAATTAGCTAGGATACTAGCTAGCCACCTGGCTAGGCAGATGACTTAACTAGCTGTTTTAACAAGCTGGCCTGATTTCTACCAGTTGAATTACTAGCTTGCTGCATAGCTAGCCAACTGGCTATTCAGCTGAAATAAGTAGGTGACATATCTTGCTACCAGGCTGTCTAGTGAGTTGATATAACTGGCAAGCCACCTACATAGCCAGCTGGCTAGTCAGCTGTCTTAACTAGCTGGCATAACTAGATAGTTTGATGACTGGCCAGCTGACTTAACTAGCTACATACCTACATAATCCGCTGGCTGCTAGCTGAATTAACTACCTACATACCTATCTAACCTGCTGGCCAGTGAACTGACTTAACTAGGTTAATTAGCTATCCAGCTGGCTAGCCAGCTGCCTTAATTAGATATCTACCATGCTAGGCAGCTGTTTAGCCAGCTGAATAAAGTAACTAACTTAACTAGCTAGCCAGCTGCCTTTTCTAGCTGACTGAACTAGCTAGCTACCTAGCTAACCAGCTGACTGAACTAGCTGACTTAAATATCTAGCTATCTATTGAGAAAGCTGGATGTCAAGATGACATAACTAGCTGGCTTAACCACCTAGCCAGCTGGAAGGCCCGCTGATTATCTAGCTAGCAGGTTGGCTGTCCAGTTAAATTAACTAGCTGTCTTAACAAGCTAGCTAGCTGGCTAGTCAGCTGACTTAACTAGCTAGCTAACTAGCTAGCTTACTGGAAAGTCAACTGAATTAACTAGCTGATTTAAGTAGCTAACCCACTTGCTAGCCAGCTGACTTAACTAGCTTGCTACCTAGCTAGCCATTTGTCTAGCCAGCTAACTTAACTACTTGACTTAACTTGCTAGCCAGCTCACTAGCAAACTGACTCAACTAGATGATTAACTAGTGAGCCAGATAGCTAGCCAGTGACTTAACTAGCTCTCTACCTAGTTATCTAGCTGCAAAGGCAGCTGAAATAACTAGCTGACTTATTTAGCTAGTCAGCTGGCTAGTCAACTGAGTTAACTATCTCGCTACCTAGTTGGTCTGCTGTTAAGCCACCTGACATAACTAGATGACTTACATAGCTGGCATGATTGTTATTCAGCTGAATTAACTAGCTTGCTATATAGCTAGCCAGCTGCCTAGCCAGCTGACTTAACTAAGTGACTTAACTATCTAGCCATCAGGCTAGACAGCTGACTTAACTATCTAGCTACCTAGCTAGCCAGTTGTCAAGCCAGCTGACTTAACTAGGTAACATAACTTGCTAGCCAGCTGGCTACCAAGCTGATTTAACTGCCCTGATACCTAGATAGCCAGCTGGATAGCCAGCTGACTAAATAGCTAGCTACCTACGTAGCCCACTGGTTTGCCAGCTGACTTAGCTACCTAGCTACCTAGCTAAGCAACTGGCTACTGAGCTGACTTAAGTAGGTTGTTTACCTAGCTAGCTAACTGGCTAGCCAGATGACTTAACTAACTAGCTATCTAGCTATGCTGCTGCCTAGCCAGCTGAAAACTTGCTGACTTAACAGGCTGGCAAGCTGACTTAACTAGCTGACTTAACCAGCTAGCTACCTAGCTACCCAACTGGCATAGCTAGCTGTCTTAAGTAACTAGATACCTAGCTAGCTATCTAGCTAGCCAGCTGACTTATCTAGCTGATTTAACTAGCTAGTTACCTGACATGACTAGCTGACATATATCTAGCTTCCTATCTAGCCAGCAGATTTAACTAGCTGAAATAGCTAGCTAGCCAGATGACTAGCCCTCTGACTTAGCTGGCTACCTTTCTGGCCACCTGGCTAGCCTGCTGACTTACCTAGCTGACTATAGCTAGCAAACTGACTAGCCAGCTCACTTAACTAGATAACTACCCACCTAGCCAGCAGACAAGCTTGCTGACTTAATTATTTGACTTGAACAGCTAGCCTGCTGGCTAGCAAGCTGACTTATCTACCAAGCTGCCTACCTAGTCAGCTAGCTAGACATCTGACTAAACTAGCTGACTTAACCAGTTACCCAGTTGGCTACACAACTGATTTAACTCACTGACATCACTAGCTAGCCTGGTAGCTATCTAGCTGACTTAACTAGCTAGCTGTCTATATTGCCAGTTGGCTTGCCAGCTCTCTTAACTAACTGAATTAACCAGTTAGCCAGTTGGCTAGCCAACTGACTTAACTAGCTCGCTACCTAACTGGCCAGCTTACTAGCCAGCTGACTTAACTAGCTGACTTAACAAACTAACTACCTAGCTAGCCAGTTGACTTAAATTGTTAGTTAACTAGCTAGCTAACTAGCAAGCCAGCTGACTTAAGAAATTAGTTAAATACCTAGCTACCTAGCTAACAAGCTGACTTAAATAGTTAGCTGCCTAGCTAGCCAGCTGACTTAACCAGATGGCTACGTAGCTAGCTTACTCGTTATCTAACCTTCTAGCTAGCTGACTTAATCATCTGACTTAACTCATTAGCTAATGAGTTACTAGCTGACACAACCAGCTGACTTAACTCGTTAGCTAACTAGCTAACTAGCTGACTAATCCAGCTGACTTAACCGGTTAGCTAACTAGCTAGCTAGCCTACTCAAACAGCTGACGCAACCCGTTTGCTAACTAGCTAGCCTGCAGTCTCAACCAGCTGACTTAACCCGTTAGTTAACTAGCTAATTACATGATTCAAACTGCGGACTTAACCTGTTAGCTAACTACCTAGCTAGCTGTCTTAACCAGCTGACTAAATTAGGTAGCTGACTTAACTAGCTGACTTAGCTAGCTGACTTAAGTACTTATCTAGCTGACTTAACCAACTGACTTAACTAGTTAGCTAGCTGACTTAACTTCCTGAATTAGTTATCTAACTATTTAGCTAGCTGCATAACTAGCTGACTTAACTAGTTAGCAAACTATTTAGGTAGCAGGCTTAATTAGCAGTCTTAAATAGTTAGCTAACTTGTGAGCTAGCTGTCTTAGCTAGCTGACATAGCTAGCTAGCTAATTAGATAGCTGACTTAGCTAGCTGACTTAACTAGTTGGCTAATGAGATAGCTACCTGACTTAACAAGTTGGTTAATGAGTTCGCTAACTGTTTTAAGTAGTTGGTAAATGAGTTAACTAGCTGTCTTAATTAGTTGGATAATGAGTTAGCTAGGTGACAACTTATTGGCAGATGATGCAGATGACTGCTTATCTGGTTTAACACGTTGCCTGACTACTCGGTTGACTTGTTAGCAGGTTTAACAAGTCGGCCGTCTAGTCGGTTGACTAATTAGCTGAGTTAATTAGTTGACTGAGGAGTTAGCCCACAAGTTAGCTCGGTTAACTAGTTGGCTGGCTAGTTTGATCACCTACCTAGTCTGCTGACTAGTTGGCCAACTATTTAGCTGATCTAACTAGTCGGCACAACAGTTAGGTGACCTAACTTGTCAGCTGACCAGGTGACCGACTATTCGGTCGATTGGTTAGCTGACTTAAATAGTTGGCAGGCTAGTCGGCCAACCTGTTAGCTTATTTAACTTTTCAGCCAGCGAGTGAGCCTACAGGCGAGCTGACTTAACTAGTCGGCCGGCGAGTGAGCCGACAGGTCAGCTGACTTAACTATTCGGTCAACAAGTGAGCTGACTGTTCAGCTGACTTAACTAGTTAGCCAGCGAGTGAGCTGACTGCTCAGCTGACTTTAGTCGGATAGCGAGTGAGCCGAATGGTTATAAGAGTTAACTAGTCAGCCGGCTAATGAACCGACCGGTGAACTGACTTAACTAGCCGGCCAGCAAGTGTCATGATATGTGAGCTACCTTAATTAGTCGGTCGGCGAGTGAGCCAACTGGTGAGCTTATTTAACTAGTCATCTGATGAGCATGCTGACTAGTTAGATGACCTGTTGGCCTGCGAGTGAGCCAGTAATTTAGCTGACCTGTTGGCTGCCAAGCGAACTGACTAAATTGCTGAACGGTTGCAGGCTAATGAGCCAACTATTTAGCTGACCTGATGGAAAGTGAGCGAGCCAACTAATTATCTGACAATATAGCTGAGTTGCTAGCCAACTAGGTAGCTAAGTAATGACCTGATTTTCTAGCTGATTTAACTAGCTAGCTGACTAGCTAGCTGGCTATCTAGCTGACACAACTAGCTAACAAACAAGCTACCTAACTCTCTAGCTTGCTGACATTACTAGCTGTCTGAATAGTTAGCTGAGTTGCTCGCTGACTTAACTAGCTAGCTGGCTAGCCAGCTGACTTAATTAGCTGACTAGCTACTTTGCTGGATAGCTGGATAGCCAGATGACTTAACGAGCTAGTAAACTGGTTGTCTGCATGACTAGCAAGCTGGCTTAACTAGCTAGCTACCTGGCTGGCTACCTGGCCAGGCTGCTGGCTAGCACGCTAGTGGGCTGACCAGGTGGCTAGCCAGCTGGCTTAAATAGCCATCCGGCTGGCTGGACAGTCGGATAGCCAGCTGGATTAACTAGTCAGCCACCCTGCTTGTCAGCCAGCTAGCCAGCTGGCTTAACAAGTGGGCAACCTACCTGACCAACCTGCTAACCAGCCAGGTTATCTTACCAGCCACCTAGCTAGCCTGTTGGCTAACAAGTTTACTTATCTAGCTGACTTAAGCAGATAGCCATCCAGCTAGCTAGCTGCCTTAACTAGCTAGCCAACTAGCTGGTCAGCTGGCTAGCCAGCTCACTTAACTCACTGAATTGACTAGCTAGCCAACCGGCTAGCCAGCTGACTTAACTACCTGACCTGACTGACTAATCAGCTGGCTAGCCAGCTTATGTAAGTAGGGAGCTACCTAGGTAGTCAGTTGGGTAGCCCCTTGAATTAACTAGCTGACTTAACTAACTAGCCAGCTGGCTAGCCAGCTGACTCCACTAGCTGACATAACTAGATAGCCAGCTGACTAGCCAGGTGACTTAACTAGCAGACATCACTAGCTAGACAGGGGGCTAGCCATCTGATATAAAGAACTAGCTACCTACATATCTCGCTGACTTGTCAGCTGACTTAAATACCTAGCTAACTAGCTAAAGAGCAGGTTCACGATCTGATTAAACTAGGTGATTTAAGTAGCTACCCATCTGGCTAGACAGCTGACTTAACAAGCTAGCTACCCAGCAAGGCAGCTGGCTATTCAGCTGTCGTATGTACCTGAATTAACTAGCTAGTTAATCAGCTAGCTAGCTGACTTCACTAGCTGAAGTAACTAGCTAGTACCTAGCTAGCTAACTACCTAGCTAGGCAACTTAATTAGCTGACTTAACAAAGTAGTAAGCTGATATAACTAGCTGACTTAACTAGCTATCTACCTAGCTAGCAAGCTGACTTAACTAGATGATATAACTAGCTAGTCAGCTGTCTAGCCTTCAGACTTAACTAGCTTTTTAACTACCTAGCGAGCTGCCTAGGCAACTGTCTTAATGAGGTGACTTAAATAGCTATGCAGCTGGTTAGCCAGCTTACTTAACTAGTTGATTAACTAGCTAGGCAGCTGGCCAGCCAGGTGACTATACTAGCTGGCTTAACTAGATATCCAGTCAACTGACTTAACTAGCTCTCTACCACTCTAGCCACATAGATAGCCAGCTGATTTAAATAGCTGACACAACCAGCAAGCCAGCTGGCTAGTCAACTGACAACTAGTTCACTACTTAGCCAGCCAGTTTGCTAGCCAACTGACTTAACTAGCTGTCTTAACTAGCTGGCCTGTTTCCAGCCAATTGAATTAACTAGCTTGCCACATAGCTAGCCACCTGGCTATCCAGCTGAATTATCTAGGTGACTTATTTAGCTAGTCAGCTGTCTATCCACCTGATGTAACTAGCAGGCTGCCTAGAGAGTCAGATAGCTAGTCAGCTGACTTAAATATGTGACTAAATTAGCTAGATAGTTGGCTAGACAGTTGACATAAGTAGCAAACTAGCAATCTGGCTAGCCAGCTGACTTAAGTAGCTCTCTACCTCTCTAGCCAACTGGATAGCAAGTGACTTAACTAGGTGTCTTAATTAGCTAACCAGCTGGCTAGATAACAGACTTAACTATGTCACAATCTTGCTAGAGAGCTGGCTAGCCAGCTGACTTAACTAACTGTCTTAACTTGCTCTTCTGCTATCTAGCCAGTTGAATTAAGTTGCTAGCTGCAGAGCTAGTCAACTGGCTATCCAGCTGAATTAACTAGGTGACTTATATAGTTAGCCAGCTGTGTATCCAGCTGACTTAACTAGCAAGCTACCTAGATAGCCAGCTGGTTAGTCAGCTGATAAACTAGGTGACTTAAATAGCTAACAAGTTGAATAGACCGCTGACCTAACTAACTAGCTACCTAGATAACCAGCTGGCTAGCCAGATGACTAATTGCCTAGCTATGTAGCTAGCCAGCAGGCTAGCTACCTGACTTAACTAGCTGACTTTACAAAGTAGACAGCTGGCTAGCCAGCACACTTTACTATCTATCTACCTAGACAGCTGAATATCCAGTTGACTTAACTAGCTGAATTAACTACCTATATAGTTGACATATCTAGCTGACTTCACTCTCTATTGACCTAGCTAGCCAGGTGTCTAGGCAGCTGACTTAACTAAGTGACTTATCTATCTATCCAGCTGACTAGCAGGCTGACCTAACTACCTAGCTACCTAACTAGCCAGCTCGATAGCCAGTTGTCTTAACTAGCTAGCTGTCTATGTATCCCGCTGACTTGTCAGCTGAGTTAACTGCCCAGCTACCTAGCTAACCAGCTGGCCACTGAGCTGACTTAAATAGGTTACATAACTAGATAGCTAACGAGCTAACCAGCTGACTTAACTAGCTAGCTTCCCAGCTAGGCAACTGGCTAGCCAAATGACTTAATTCACTGACTTAACTAGATAGCAAGCTGACAACTAGCTTACTTAAACAGCTAGCTACCTAGCTAGACAGCTAGGTTAACTAGCTGTCTTAACCATCTAGCTACCTAGCTAGATATCTAGCTAGCCAGCTGCCATAACTAGCTCACTTAACTAGCTACCAAGCTGACATAACTAGCTGACTTATAAGGCTAGTTTCCTAGCCAGCCAGCTGACTTAACTAGCTGAAATGACTAGCTGGCCAGATAGCTAGCCATATAAATTAACTAGCTTTTTTTCTTGCTAACCAGCTGGATAGCCAACTGTCTTAATGAGTTGACTTAACTACCTAGCCTGCTGTTTGCCAGCTGACTTAACTAGCTGACTTAACTAGCTACTCAGCTGACTACCCAGCTGATTTAAATAGGTGACAACCTATCTAGCCTTCTGGCTTGCCAGCTGACTTACCTTGCTGACTTAAACTAGCAAACTGGCTAGCCAGCTAACTAATCTAGCTAGTTACCTACCTAGCCAACAGGCTAGCCAGCTGACTTAACTAGGTGAACTGAACAGCTAGCCTGCTGGCTAGTAAGCTGACTTATCTAGCTAGCTACCTACCTACCCAGCTTGCTGGACAGATGACTAAACTAGGTGATGTAACCCATTAGCCAGTTGGCTAACAGCTGACTTACTCACTAACATCACTAGCTATGAAGGTAGCTATCTAGGTGAGTTAACTAGCTAGCTACCTACCTTGCCAGTTGGCTACCCAGCTCTCTTAACTAGCTGAATTAACCAGATAGGCAGCTTCCTAGCCGATTGATTTAACTAGCTCGATACCTATCTAGCCAGCTGGCTACCCAGCTGACTTAAGTAGCTGACTTAACTAGCTAGCTACCTAGTTAGACAGCTGATTTAATATTTAACTAAATAGTTACCTAGCTAGGTGGCTGACTTAAATAGTAAGCTAACCAGCTAACTACCTATCTAACAAGCTGACTTAAATGGTTAGCTGCCTAGCTAGTTGCCTGACTTAATCAGCTACCTAACTAGTTAGCCTACTCATTAACTAATGTGCTAGCTAGCTGATTTAATCATCTGCCTTAATTCATTAGCTAACGAGCTAGCTAGCTGACTCCACTAGCTGACGTAACTCTTTAGCCAACTAGCTAGCTAGCTGACTTATCCAGCTGCCTTAACTCGTTAGCTAATTATCTAGGTAGCTTACTCAAGCAGCCGACTCACCCATTTGCTAAGTAGCTAGCCAGCTGACTCAATCAGCTGACAACCCGTTAGTCACCTAGCTAACTACCTGACTCAACCTGCTGACATATCCCTTTTGCTAACTACCTAGCTACCTGTCTTAACCAGCTGACTAAATTAGAAAGCTGACTTAACTAGCTGACATAGCTAGGTGACTTAACTACTTAGCTAGCTGACTTAACTGACTGACTTAACAGGTTAGCTAGCTGACTTAACTACCTGAATTCAATATTTAGCTATTTAACTAGCTGATTTAATAATTGGCTACCTAGTTAGGTAGCAGAAATAAGTAGCTGACTTAAATAGTTAGCTAGTTAGTGAGGTAGCTGACTTAACTAGCTGACTTAGCTATCTACCTTGTTAGCTAGCTGACTTAGATAGCTGACTTAACTAGTTGGCTAGCGAGGTAGCTAGCTGGCTTAACTAGTTGGTTATTGAGCTTGCTAACTGTTTTAACTAGTTGTTAAACGAGTTAACTAGGTGAATTAACGAGTTGGTTAACCAGTTAGATAGGTGAATTAACAGTTGGCTTCTGAGTCGGCCTACTATTTAGCTGGTTAAACCCATTTGTTGACTACTCGGCCTACTTGTTAGCTGGCTTATCATGTCTGTCGAGTATTCGGCCGACTAGTTAGCTGGGTTAACTTGTTGACTGAGTTGTTGCCCCACTAGCTAGCTCACTTAACCTGTTGGCTGGCTGGTTTTCTGATCTACTTAGTCAGCTGACTAGTTGGCCAACTAGTTAGCTGGCCTAACTATTCGGTTTACTAGTTAGCTGAGCTTGTCAGCTGAAAAATGGGCTAACTAGTCGGCCGTTTGGTTAGCTTAGTTAACTACTTGGCAATCTAATTCGCCTACCAGTTAGCTGACTTAACTAGTCGGTGGGCAAGTGAGCCAACTGGTCAACTGAATTAAATAGTCGGCTGGCGAATGAGCTCACTGGTCAGCTGACTTTAGTCGGCTGGCAAGTGAGCTGTCTGGTCAGAAGACTTACCTACTCAGCCGGCGATTGAGCCAACTTAACTACTCGGCCTACAAGTGAGCTGAAGTGTGAGCTGTCTTAACAAGTAAGCTGGTGAGCGAGCCTACCAGTGAGGTGACTTAACTACATGACTGGCAAGCAAGCCGACTAGTTAGCTGTCCTGTTGGCCTGCGAGCACACCAACAAGTGAGTTGATCTGTTGGCTGGGGAGCGAGCCGACTAGTTAGTTGACCTCATGAAAAGCGAGTGAGCACACTATTTAGCTGTTCAGCTAGCTGAGTTGGTAGCCAACTTGTTAGCTAAGTAACTAGCTGATTGGCTAGCTGACTTAACTAGCTAGCTGACTATCAAGCTGATATAGCTATCAGCAAACAAGCTATCTATCTGTCTAGATTGCTGACTTAACTAGTTAGCTAACTAGCTAGTTAGCTGGCTAGCTGATTTAACTATCTAGCTGACTAGCTAGCTGACTTGCTAGCTGACTTAACTAGATAGATGACTAGCGACCTGACTAGCTAGCTAACTTGACTAGATAGCTGAATAGTTAGCTGACTTGCTGCCTGACTTAACTAGCTAGCTGGTAAGCTAGCTGACATAATTAGCTGACTAGATAGTTGGCTGGCTAGCTGGCTTAACTAGCTAGTTACCTGACTGGCTAGCTGGCTAGGCAGTGAGCTAGGTAGATAGTGGTCTGGCCAGCTGTCAGGCCAGCCAGCTTAAATAGCCAGCAGGTTGTTGGGACAGTCTGATAACAAGCCGGCTAATCTAGCCAACCACCCTGCTAGTCAGCTGGCTAACCAGCTGGTTTAACTAGCAGGCCACATAACTGACCAGCCTGCTAACCAGCCAGCATAACTTGCCAACCACCTAGCTAACCAGCCAGCTAACCAGCTGACTTAACTAGATAACAACTAGATATCCATCCGACTAGCCAGCTGGATTAACTAACCAGCCACCTACCTAGCCAGACGACTAACCAACTCACTTAACTCACTGACTTAACGAAACTAGCCAGCCAGGTAGACAGCTGACTT
>NW_007252547.1:0-7804 GCF_000164805.1 Carlito syrichta | reverse complement strand
TGATAGCTGTCCCAGTGTTGGTCCTTCTTTGTTATGTGTCCTCAGTGACTGGCTCTGCTCTGTGATGAGTGTCTCATTGACTTGGTTTCCTCTGGTATCAGGGCCTCAGTGATTGGCTTTCCTCTATAATATGTGCTCTAGTGACTGGCCTTCATTTGGAATCCTTAGATCAAGAAAAGATCTCTTCTGTGATGGATGCCTCAGTGAATGGTTCTACATTGTTATTGGTGTCCAAGTGACTACACTCGTCTGCAAGGTGTATTCCAGTGAATTGTTCTCCTTTGTGATGAGTGACCCAGTAATTGGTTTCCTTCTCTGATGGGGGTTCCAGTGATTGGCTTTTTTCTATGATATGAGCCCCAGTGATTAGCCTTCTTCTGTGATGGTTGCCTAGTGACTAGCACTTATCTTTAACGGATGTCACTGAGACTGTCCCTCATCTGTGATGGGAATTCCAGTGGCATGTCTTCCTCCATAATGGATGCTCCAATGAATAGCCCAACTTTGTGATTGGTATTCCAGTGACTGACTCTTCTTCAGAATGGGTGTCATAGTGACTCACACTCCATTGTGATGGTTGTGCTAGTGCGTGGCTCTCCACTGTGACTGACTCTCAACTATTATGGGTGCTTCAGTGACTGCCCACCTGTGATTGCTCTGTGAGGGGTGCCCCAGTGACTTGTCTTATTCTGCTATGGGTGCCACATTGAGTAGCCATCCGTTGTGTTGGGTGTCCCAATGGCTATCTCTCCCCTGCGATGTGCACCCCATTGACTGGCTCTCCTCTGTAATAAATGTCCCAATGCCTGAGACTACTGTATAATGGATTTCCCAGTAACTGGCCATTCTTTGTGATGGATGACCCAGTGACTGGCTTTCTTCTGTTATAAAGACCTCAGTGACTGGTTATACTCTATGACAAGTGACTCAGTGCTATTTTCCTCTGTGATTGTTTCCCCACGGACTTGGTTTCCTATATATTAGGTTCCTGGTGACTATCCCTTCTTCATTATGGGTGCCCCATTGACTGGGCTCCTCTCTGATTGGTGCCACAGTGAATGGCCCTCCTTCATAATAGGTTTCCTAGTGAATCTCTGTTGTCCTTGATTGGTGTTCCAGTAATTGACCGTCCTTCACAATAAGTGCCTCGGTTATTGGTTCTCCACTGTTATGGGTATAACCATGACTGATCTATTCTTTGATGGATGTTTCAGTATCTAGGCCTCCTCCATATTTGATGCCCCAGTGATTAGCAGTCCTCTGTGATGGGTGTCTTATGACTATCTTCTTTAATAGTTGCACAAGTGTTTGGACTGCCTTTAAAATTAATGCCCCAGTAACTGGCATACTCCATTATGGGTGTCCAGTTGACTGAGGCTTCTCTGTGATTGGTGCCCCTGGTGAATGATGCTCCATCTTAATGCTTGCTCTAGTAAGTACCTCTCCTCTGTGATGGATTTTCCATTTAATGGGCATTCTGAAAAATGGGTGACTCGGTGACTAACCCTCCTTTGTGATGAGAGTTTACATGACTGGCATTCCTGTGTAATGGATGCCTAGTGTCTGGCTCACCTTTGTAATGGGAGTTCTGGTATAATTGACTGGCCTTTCTGCATGATTAGTGCCCCTGTGATAGGTCCACCTCTCTGATGGGTGCCAATTGACGAAGACTCTTGTGTGATGGGTCTCCCAGTGTCTGGCTCTCCTTTGTGATGCATGTCTTTGTGGCTGATCCTCCTCTGTGATGGGTGCCTCAGGGAGAGTCCCTATTCTGTGTTTGTTGTCTAATTAACTGGCCCTCATCTGTGATTGGTGTTCTAGCGGCAGGTTCTCATTAGTGATTGGTATATCAGGGACTGGTCTCCTCTGCAATGACTTCTACTGAGACTCACCTTCCACTATGATGGTTCTCCAGTGACTAGACTTGCTCTGTGATGGATATCCCAGTGTCAAGACATCCTTTTTGCTGGGTGTCCTAGTTACTGGACCTCCTTTTTGATAGATGCCACAGTGACTGGTTTTCTTTTCTGATCAGTCACCCAGTGATTGAACCTCACTCTAAAGGGAGCCTCAGTGGCTGGGCCTTCTCTGTGATGGTTGCTTCAGTGACTGGCCCTCTTCTGTGATAGATGCCTCAGTAAAAGTCTCCTATTGGTGGGAGTCCTGCTGACTAGCCCTACTCGATAATGGGTGACCCATTGATTTGGTCTTCTCTTATTGGGTGTCACAGTGACTTACTCTCCTCTATGATTGGCCCTTCTCTGTGATAGCTCCCTCAGTGATTCTGCTGCCCTCATCCAAAATGAATGCCGTATTGACTACCCCTCCACTTTGCTGAGTTCCCCAGTGACTGGCTTTCCTTTAGGATGTGTGTCCCAGTGACTGAAACTTCTCCATAATGGGTTCACTAGTGACTGGTCCTCCTTCATAATGAGTACCCCAATGACTGGGCCTCCTCTGTGATTGCTGCCCCAGTGACAGACACTGCTTCATAATACTTGACCCAGTAACTAGCCCTTTTCTGTGATGTGTGTCCCACTGAATGGGTCTCATCAATAACGGGTGCTAAAATGACTTGCACTCCTTGTTGATAGGTTTCAAAATGACTGTCCCTCCTGTGTTATGGGCACCCCAATTAATGGCACTCCTCTGTAACTGGAGTCCCAGTGACTGACATTTCTCCATTTTTAGTGTCCCAATGATTAAATTATCTCTATGATTTGTGAAACTGACACAGTCTTCTGTGATGTGTCTCCCAGTGACTAGTCATCCTCTGTGATGTGTGCCTTTGTGAATAACATGTGATGAGTGCTGCTGTGACTCTCTCCTCTGTATTTGGTGCTTCATTATCCTGACTTCCTCTATGATAGGTGCTCCGGTGACTAATTAGTGTCTATAATAGGTCCCCCAGTGGTTGATCCCCATCAGTAATGAGCACTGTGGTGACTGGCCTCTGTAATGGGGTGCCAAGTGATGAGACATTCGCTGTTGTGGATATCCCAGTGACTGGACTTCCTATAAGATGGGTGCCCTGTGACTACCTCTCTTTTGTGATCAGTGCCCCAATCATTGACCTCAATTTTAACTGATACTCCAACAACTGAGAATCCTCTGCAATGGGTGCTACAGACACAGGTACCTCTGTGATTGGTGGTTCAGTGACTGAAGCATCAGTTAGAATCCTACTGATGTGTGCCCAGGTGACTTACCCTTCTCTATTATGGGTGCCCCAGTGGCTGGTGTTCCTCCTCATGGGTGTCATAGTCACTAAATCTCCTCTGTGATGAATGCCTCTGTGACTGATTCTCCTCAGATATGTGCCTCAGTTACTGTGTCTCCACTAAATTGGGTGTCCCAATGACAATCCTTCATCCATAATAGATTTCCTAGCGATGGTCTCTGCTATGTGCTGGGTACCCCAATGACTGGTGTCCTCTCTAGTTTGTGTCACATCGACTAGTTATCTTCTGTAATAATTTCCCTGGTAACTGGACTTCTTCCATAATGGGTGCCTAGGTGACTGGCCCTGTTCCATGATAGGTGTCCCAGTGACTGGTCCTCCTCTGTTATGTGTGTGTCAGTCACAGGCTCTCCTTTTGACTGATGTCACAGTGTCTGGGCCTCATTCATAATGGTTGCCTGAGTAAGTGAGCCTCCATTATGATTGCTCCAGTGACTGGACCTCTTTGTTAGGTGCCAAAATGACTTGTCCTCCACAATAATGGTTACCCCAGTAACTAGAAGCCCTCTGTGAATATTGTCCCAATGACTGGTCCTTCTACATAATGGGTGCCCAAGTGTCCGCCTTTCCTTTGTTTGGGGTTCACAGGGCAAGTCTTTCTATGTGCTGGGTGTACCAGTGACTAGTACTCCTCTAAGAGAAGTGCAACCATGATTGGCCTGCCTCTATGATGGTTGCACCATTAACTGGCCATCCTCTGCTAACAGTGCCCCAGTGATAGCTCATGTTATGTTATGAGTGCCCCAGTAATTAACCCTCCTCTGTGATGGTTGACCAAGTGAATGTCCCTCTTCTGTGATGAGTGTCCCAGTGACTGACCCTTCTCTGTGATGGGTATCCTGAGATGGTGCCTTCTCTGTGATTGGATCCCCAGTGACTTGCCAACCTCTGTAATGCATACCTCCTTGACTGGTCCTCCTTTGTGAATAATTCCCTGGTAACTTATCCTTCTCTATGATTGGTGCCCCATTGATTAGTTTTACTCTGTAATCACTGTCCCAGCGACTGGATCTTCTGCAAAGTGTGTGACTCAGTGACTAACCCTCTTCCTTTATGAGTGACCCTGTGACCGTGCCTCCTCGGTAATTTGTACCTTTGTTTCTAGCCCTTCTATGATATACTTGTCCCACTTACTTGGCATTCTTCGTAATGAGTGCCTCCATGACAAATCCTCCTTTGTGATGGGTATCTCAGTGACTGCCTCTTTTCTGGGATAGATGCTCTAGAGAATAGCCCTCCTCTCCAATGGATGTCCCAGTAACTGGGCCTCCTCCATAATTGGTGCCTCAGTGACTTGCCTTCTGCTGTGAGGGTGCCACAGTAATGAGGCCTCCTCCACAATGGGTTACCCAGAGGCTGCCCTCCTCTATGATGAGTGCCGCAGTGACTAACCCTCCTCTGTGATGAGTATTTCAGTAACTGAGACTCTTTCATAATTGGTTTTCTATTGACTAGCCCTCCTTTGTGATGGGTATCCCAGTGATTGTCTGTAGTCTGTGATGAGTGTTCCAGTGACTGTGTCTCCTCTGTGAAAACGGCCCAGTGACTTCAGTGCCTTGTCCTCCAATATAATGTTTTATCCAGTGTCTAGCTCTCCTTGCGAAAATTACCTCAGTGACTGATCATCCTCTATGATAGGTACCACACTGACTTTTCTCCTCTGTGATGACTGACCTAGTTAGTGGCCCATCTCTGTGATGGGTGTCACAGTGACTGGCCTTCATCTTTCATGGTTGTCCCAGATATTAGCGCTCCTCTTTAATTTTTGCCCCAGTGACTAGTTCACCTGAATGATGGGTGACGAGGGACTGGGTCTACTCTAAACTGGGGGCCCAGTAATTGACACTACAGTGAGATTAGTACATCAGTGAATGGCCTTCCTTTCTTATCAGTGATGCAGTGACTGTGTCAATTACTGTGCTGCCACAGTAATTGACCCTCCTCCATTATAGGTGACTCAGCTACTGTGCTTATGTTGTAATTGATATCCAGTGATAGACCCTCTTCCACAGTGATTGCCCCAGTGATTATTCCTCTTCTGTAATGGGTGTCCCAATAACGGCGATGCCTACAAAAGGGTGACCCAGTGACTGTCTCTCCTTCGTGATAGGATTCCCAGTTACTGGACCTCTTCTATCATGGGTGACCCAGTGACTGGGTTCCTTTTGTGATTGGTGTCACAGTAACTGGCCCTCCACTATAATGGTTGCCATGGTGACTAGATCTCCCCTTATAACTCTTGTCCCAATGACTGGTTCTACTCCAAAATGCATGCCTCAGAGACTGTCATTCCTTTGTTTTTGTTTTTTGTTTTTGAATTTTTTTTTTTGAGTTGGAGTCTCACTCTGTTGCCCAGACTGGAGTGCTGTGGCTGCTCCCGGTCACTACAGCCTCAACCTGCTGGGCTCTGGCGATCCTTCCGCTTCAGCCTTCCGAGTAGGCAGAATTACAGGCATGCGCTACCACACCCAGCCGATTTTTTTATTTATTGTAGAGATGAGGTCTCACTGCCCATGCGGACTCGAACCCGCAGGCTCAGGCAATCCACTCACCTCAGCCTCCCAAAGGCGTGGGATTACAGGTTGAGCCACGGAGCCCTGTTTCATTCCTTTGTTATAGGTGTCACAGTGATTAGCATTCCTCTGTTTGTTGTACTAGTGACTAGTCCTTCTCTGGGTTTTGTGTGTTAGTGGTTAGTCCTCTCCTTTGAAAGTTCTCCTTGCTATCAGCCCACATATGTGATGGGTTGTCCAGTCATTGTCACTCCTTTGTTCTGGGTGATCCATTGACTGGCCCTTTCTGTGATGACGGTTCCAGTGACTGGCCCTACTCTGTGATGAGTTATCATTGACTACAACTTCTCTTTGAGGGATGTCCCAATGACTGGTCCTCCTCTGTGATGTGTGCCCAAGGAAATGACCCTATTTGTGAATGTTCTCCCAGTAACTGGTTCTCCTCCACATTTGGTGCCATAGTGACTGGCACTCCTCTGATATGGGTGCCACAGTGACTAGCTCTTTTCTAAGTTGGTGTCTCAGTAAATAGTCCTCTTCTGTGAAGGGTGCTCCTGGGACAGGTCCTCCTCTATTATAAGTGTCTCAGTGACTACCCCTCCTCTGTCGTAGGTATCCAATTGACTGGCCCTCTTCTATGACTGTTGTCCAACTGATTGACCCTCCTGTGTGATGGGTGTCTTGGTGACTTTATTCTGATGTATTCCCCAGCGACTGAATCTTCTAATTGATCCTGTCACCAATGACTGGATTTCCCCTTTGATGGATGACATATTGACTGTCTCTCCTCATATGTTTGGTGCCCCATTGACTAGCCTTCCTCTGTGAACAGTGCTCTTGTGTTTGGCCTTCATCTGTGATAAGTATGCCAGTCACTGGCTTTCCAGTGTTATGACTGGTTTTCTCTCTGATGGGTGCTCAGGTGACTTGACCTCTGTTATGGATGTTTCGGTGGCTAACTCTCCTCTGCAATCACTCTTCCAGTAACTGAGCCTCCTCCATAATTAGTGTCCCAGTGTCTATCACTCCTCTGTGATGGATGCTTCAATGACTGACTCTCCTCCATGATAGATGCCCCAGTGACTGAGCCTCCTCTACTGGGTGCCCCAGTGACTGGCCATCTTCTGTGATGTGTCTCAGTGACTGGTCCTCATCTCTATAAAATAGTCCGGTGACTGATCATGCTTGATGGGTATCCCAGTGTCTAGAATTCCACTGTGATGGATATCCACATGACTGAGTATCCTAATTAGTGACTCAGAAACTAGTCCTCTTCCATTACTCAAGTGAATGAGCCTCCTCAGTTGTTAGTGCCCAGTGACTAGCCCTTGTCAGTAATCTGTACCTTAGTGATTATCCCTACTCATTAATGGGTATTCCAATAACTGAGACCGTCCATAATGTGTGTCCTGGTTACTGGTCTTCCTCCATTATGGGTGCTCCTGTGATTGAGCCTTCTCTGTGATTTGTTTCACAGTGACTTTCTCTCCTCCAAAATGGGTGTCACAATGACAAGTCCTCCTCTGTGTCAGGTGCCCTATTTTCTGGGCATCCTTCATAATGGTTGTCCTAGTGACTGGTCGCCTCTTTGATGAGTGTACAAGTGACCAGCCCTCCTCTCTGAGCAGTGAATAAGTTTTCTCATAATGAATACCCTTCCTAAGTAATGGGTCCTTACTGACTGGACCTCCTCTTTGATAGGTGTCTCAGTGACTGTGCCTCCTCTGAGATGGTTTCCTAGAACCAAAAACTCACTTTTTCATGGGTATCACAGTGAAGGCGCTTCTCCATGATGGGAGACACAGTGACTGACTCTCCTCTGTTATGGGTTGCCCAGTGACACGCTGTGATGGTTGTCACAGCAATTGAGTCACCTCTGTGATGGATGCACCAGTGATTGGCCGTTCTTTATAATATGTGCCATAGTGCCTTGCACTTCTATGTGATTGGTGTCCCAGTGACTGGTCCTCCTCTTTGATGGGTGTCCAAGTGATTGGCTCTCCTCTGTGATTGGTGAACCAGGGATTGTGCCTCTTCTCTGATCGGTGGC
>NW_007252546.1:6381-15921 GCF_000164805.1 Carlito syrichta | reverse complement strand
ACTCTTCTTAACTCTTTCAGTCAGTAAGATGCTGAATCTGTTGTTTTAATAATATTTTAGTAATTCAGTTAAATATGGACATACTCATAAGGGTAGATTGCAAATCAGTGGTTACATAAAGATGTATCTTTACCTATGATATGTTAAAAAATATTTCAAGAATAATGTAGTGTCATGAAATAGAATATGGAAAAAAGAAAAATAAAATTGGCAATTTTTATACTATCTCTGCCTTTTACTTTATTGATTTGGAAATAATTTACTTTGGGTGGCATTGAAGTCACAGTAAATGGAAGCTGTATGTGATATGACAGAGTAGAGTGTGTTGGAACTCTTGTCTTCAAAATTTTTTTTCAAATTGTTGATAAATAATGTAGAAATAAATGGTTATATAGTACTAAAATTTTGATATATGTATTAAATAATTATTGTTAATTATTTTATATTTTATAACATTATCATGGCCATGTTAAAAATTATTATTTTGAAGGATAACTGAAAAGGTAAATTTTGTAGAAATAATTTGACATCCTTGATTTGGTTTAAAATAAGCTGTGTTGTAGGGTTCAGTAAGATTTAAAATTAAACAAGATTTATACTATATTGATTATTTTTAAAGGTGATAATGGTTAAATAAAGATCTATTAGACCAACCCACACTTTCATTTCATTTTCAATATATCTGGCATAAAATTTCCTAATAAATAAGAGTTGACATACCTACTCTTGAATTTGTTTATAAAAAATAGAACTGTGGAAAAGATCATGAGCTTTGGAATCAAAGACAAAAACATTTAAGGCTGGGCTTCTCAAGTTACTGGCTGTTACCAACTATGTGACATTAGGAATGATAACGAACATCTGTGAATTTATATTTCTCACATGTAAATTAGAAATAATAATTGCATATGTGTATTACTTGCTAAATATTTACTGCTTACTAAATATATGGTACTTGCTACTAAAGAAGGCATTGTTCTAGGAATTCGGAATATATCAACTTCACTTAGTATTTAAGACAACTCTATGAGGTAGTTTATATTGTTATGATAGGAAAATTCTGAGCAAGCATGGTGAAACAGTTCTCTAAACTGCAAAGTTTATATTTAAAGCAGCCTGGCTAAAAATATGCTCTGAATCACCCTATCATATAATCCCACATTATCTAACAAATAAACTTGCTATATAAGTTTATATATCTCTTTTATTTGACAATACTCTTTATATAGTAAGTTCTCACTAATAGTTGGCTCCTTTTTTGCTTGTTATATTACTTGATACTCTCAACAACTAAAACCTGTATGAAAAAAATAACTCTGGAGCCATCTGAAATGTGTACCTAATAACCATTACATTCACATTATCCATATTTAGAAATGTTTTATGATTGCTATAAGTTTTTATATCTGGAAAGCTATCTATTCCTCCTGGATTGATGTTATTTATAATTTGCATATTATGGACTCTTCTGTAATATAATATACTTCCAGCCTTGTCATGTCTTCATTGCTTTCTAGAAAAGAAACAAAAGAAAACCATATATATAAAAATATATATATTTACATATGTTATATGTATATATATTTTATTTTGCAAATAAGAAAAAGTTTGCCATTGAAGGAATTACATATTTTGCCCTTGTCATGTGTGGTTTTGATACTTGCTCCTTATTCATTAATCTATTAATTAATCTATTATTCATTCTTTAATTAATCTATTAATTAATCTATTATTGTTATCATTCCAATTAAATTTGTCAGGCA
Organism: Carlito syrichta; assembly: GCF_000164805.1. Taxonomy (NCBI): domain Eukaryota; kingdom Metazoa; phylum Chordata; class Mammalia; order Primates; family Tarsiidae; genus Carlito; species Carlito syrichta. The sequence goes on along the minus strand of NW_007252546.1, from coordinate 14,158 downwards.
TTGTAATTGGTGATGAAGATATTAACAGCAAATAATATAAACATAATTATTGTCTTTATGGAGTTTAGATTCTTTTGATGACTCAGGAGTAATACAATTTTTTTTCTGAATTGCACAAACATTTAGAGTAGCAAAATTATGTTATATAATATAGGTGATACTCCTAAAATAACTTTGGCAGAAGAGATAGACTACTTATAGAAAAATTGATATTAAAACTAAACACTAAATCACATTTCATGACATATTTCCTTCATTATTCTGGAATTTTTTAAAGTATAAATGACTCAAAAATAACAACTTCTTTTGATTTCATAGGGGAATATTAATAATCACAGATAAGCATTAAAAATGACTTAAAATTTAGGCTAAAGTGGATATTAAGAGATATTGCTTAATGAGTGAACCCCGTTAAAAATTTGCTTATCATAAACAAAGTGGATAACTAATAAAGATTGCTCAGCAATTTGTCATATCTTATTTTTAGAAGGATTACTCTGTCTTAAGTAAGAGAAATGAGTGGAAAAAATCAAGGCCTAGTTGGACACATCACTTAGAAGATTATTATAATTATTCTGGAAGACATTATGGCAAATTTCCTCAGGGAAACATTACTAGTTTTTTAAGAAATAAAAAAATAAAGTGAGATCTATGAAAAAGTTAAGGATTCTAAAGGTCAAATATATGTTTTGAATGTGGATTGGAAGTCAGAAAACATGGAACTTCAAATGACAATTAGGTTACTGACTTGGTCGTCTAGTAAATAGCAGTTGTACTTTTCATTAAGTCAGGAAAAACAAGAAAAATAATATTTGAGGACAATAATTATATATCTAGATAGGAAAATGTTTGTTTTCATTGTTACATTTTTAAATATATCAAAATATCTGCTCATAATTTAAAATATTGTAATAAATTGAAATGGAAACTATTGATTGTAGATGTTAATTTTGGAGTTATGAAGATTCAACTGGTAATTGAATCTATTGGAATGGATAAAATTCATGTAGGAATATTGCATAGAGTGAGAAATAGAAGATGGCTCATATTGGAGTGAAAAGGAGAGGAAAATTCTTCTGGGCACCTGAGAAGACGTGCAAGAAGGTTAGGTGGAAAATCATCTGTTTGTCATGCCCTAAAGTCAGAGAAAGACAATCATACAAAAATTTTTCAGGGAAGAGAGAAAGGGGGGAGGGGACTTGGCATAACAAAGGATACCAGGAAAAGTGAGGACCCATTGGAGGCCCAAACTTCACCTGAGCATAGACTATTCATGTACATAATCCTGGCTTGTACCCCACATCTCAAAAATAAAATAAAGAAGAAAAATTTAAATCCCCATCCCAAAATAAACCAGAAATTAAATAAAACTTTTCATGAATGCCTCAGTGGAATCGTATTGATGAAAATAAAATTTCAAGAAATTGATATGTAAATAGGAGCCTGCTATAAGGAATATAGAAAACTGTTAAAAGAGAGCTGTTCAGGTAGACTGTTTATATATCTAAGAGATTTCTGGGTTGAACCTGTTGCCTAGATTAAGTTTTAATAATATTATTTTTTACTTTCAAAATTTTTGTAATGGAGTTCTGGTTCTAGATAAGATAGACTTATTTCACACTATTCTGTCTCTAAGTGCATCTATAAAACCTGCAGGGAATAAATAGAATGGATATTTGAAGACTCTTAAGTAAAAATGTGATTACATATTATAGAAAAAATACTATCTTTGAGTTTATCACTTAAAAATTATTGGGTTTGCCAGTTCTTGCCAATTGGTAGTTCTCATGTTGAAGTCATTTGATCCACAAAGTTCAGTGGTGAGATCATGAGATCAATGGCTCCAGCAAAAGTCCAGTAATTTTGTCTTAAAAATTAATAAAGAGGTTACTGAGAAAGGGTGGAAATCTCCCATATGTTTCTTTATTTAAGTCAAAGTCTCCCATTTCATTAACCCCAGTCTCCAATCAGTAATGTGATCAATAGTAGTCTAACAGTCTCTAAAGAAGGGGAACGTCTGTCTACATTCAGAGGAGATATGATACCAACAGGATAAAGCACACACCTATTTTTTTCTCCTTTTCTCTTTCTTTCCATGACTCATCCATGACACTGCTGAAATAAATAGGCAAAGAAGTAGAGCAATTATTGCTCGGCTTTCTAGTAGGAAACCAGACAAACAGATTTCCAGAAGCAGCAAAGCAAAGGAAAATTAAAAGGAGGATCTCAAAAAAGTATGCTATACATTTGTAGATGGAAAATTTTTCGATGTTAGAAGTTATAGTAAGAAGTTTGAAATGGAACAATCTCTGTTATTAAAGAAAGATGTTTAAAGGTAATACTCTTTTCTTATATATTTTCAAAACGAAATCTATACTACTTCTAACACCATGCAGCTCATAAAAATCTGTTATTTTATCAATAATGTGAAGTTAAATATTTTATTTCATTAATTTCAGTATTGATATTTTGCATTCCTCAAAGGAGATGAAAATGAAAAGTATTTAAGATATAATATTTAGTTTAAAAGTTGACTTGGCAAACATTTTTAACTTTATTGTTCTTTGGTTTAACACTTTGCAACATATGATACTAAAAGTAAATAAAATGACAGCAAAAAAAAAAAAACCTTAATAAGCCAAAGGTTAGTTCTCACAACAATGGTATGAGAGAGGTAATTCTATAAGGAGGTCATTGACATACAGAGAGTTTAATTACTTCTCCAAAGTTCACTGTGTCCCCATTACCTAGAAATTAGTTGAATAGGAGAACATGATTAATTTTTTATTTAAGGTGCAATCCTATGTAAAAATACAAGATAAAGTTAACATGTAACCGAAATATTTAATTCAAAGATTTTTCAAATGTAAACATTTTATACTATTCAGAGGAAATTATTTTTGCATTTTCTAGAATAAGGAAGAGTAGAAGGAGCCTACTAGTGATACAATAACAAATTAAAAACTACCAATTAGAAAAAAATTGTTTAAACATTTTAATAAAATGGAGTTTAACAGAGACTATCAAAATGTGATTTGACAATTTTTACAGAGCTTACCTTAAGTGTTTTGGATTAATATTTCAAAACAAACAGTTTTAGTTGCATCAAATGCCCTTTCACTTGCTAGAAAAGACATGGATTTATTGTACTTTTCACAGGCCTTAAAACAATATTCTTTGGAAGCACTTTAATTTATAAGCATAAAGATCAGCATTATCTTATAAAAGTTAAATAATTGTCAGTGTTTATGTAAATATAAGGTACAATTACTCAGGTAGAACATATCAAGCAGAATATATTTTGTTCTATATATATATATATATATTTAAAAAAATTAAATATATATATATATTTAAAAAAATTTTTTCTTTTATTTTAAAGATGTGGGGTAAAATTCAGGGTATGGTATACAAAATTTCATTCCAACCTAATAATAAAATACTGTCAGTATGTTGGTAACAAAACATTTCTTCTATAATTTTAATTATACTTATAATTATACTTATAATTCTAGGAGCTCCAGTTGCCTGGGAAGGGACATGGTCACATATTCTTGACTATCCCCAGGAAATACCTAAGAGCTGAGTCCAGAGGTACCCAAGATAAAAATGGCTCCACCCAAGAAAAAAGTACTAACCTCCAAATTTGAAGACAAAACTATTTTCCAGCACCATGTGCTGTCATAGAAAAAGCTACCATCATGAATATTCCTCCATTCTGTCATGTGATGACAATGACAAAAATAGATTTTAATATTCTTTCTTTTATCTTATATTCACATTTTTATTACAAACTCTACTATCTAAGAATCAAGACTGACCCTTTGTGTGTTAAATAGCAGTTAAAGAAATTCGCTGTATGGGAAACAGACTTCTTCTATAAACTTTCTCTAACATTGCATATACTTTTATTTATTTTTAAATTAATCTAAATTTAAAAGGTAAAAGGTGAAAGGTAAGAAAGGTATATTGGTATAGTAAGGCCTCCATATTCTGGTCTATGGAATAGAAAATTTGACAAATAGAATAAAATTTTACAGACACAGTAGCATGATTTGATTGAGGATTGTGTTGTGAGTATAGGTGTATATTAAACTTTGATAGTATTTCTAAGATTCTAGCCACCTGGAACCTCACCTTGGAGTTTTGGTGCAGCTTCTTATAATTTTGACTGAAAGGTAATGCCTTAAAAAAAATAAAGATACACCAAACAAAAAACAAATGATGAATACTGCGAACATAGCACAATTTTATGATCTCACAAACATGTTTGTTTTGGGTAATATCAAAGGCCACGAGGCAGGCAATCAAGGCAAGTCCCCTGGGGACTAGCCAAAAGTCAATCATATGAATGACTTCAGAAATGTTGAGTAATCCTGGTCTAGGAAGCAAACCACAGAAGTTTGGGTTTCAAAAGCATTGGCTTCAACAAAGACAAGTACCTTCAGCCCTCCATTTAATCATACCTGTGGATTAAATCAACTGTAGTTGTAAGATACATGAAAAAAGCAAACATCTTTACTGAACTTATACAGGCTTTTTTTCTTTATAGCATTCCCTAAACAATGTAGTGTAACAACTATTTAAGCAACATTTGCATTGTATTAGGTATTATAAGTAATCTAGAGACAGTGTATATAGAAAGATGTGTATAGATTATATGCCAAAACTATGCCATTTTATATAAGCAACTTGAGCATCTGTGGGTTTTGGTATCCTCATGTCAGGTGCGGGAACTGAAATGCCACAGATACTGAGGGATTACTGTATTCTTTTTCAAAATTAATATTCTTACTTTATTTCTAGTTTTTAATAACATTAAATATTGATATACTATTACACTTTGGGGAACATTTATTTCATTATAACAATAATAAAAGTAAAAAGTGTATATATATATATTTAAAAAAATTTTTTCTTTTATTTTAAAGATGTGGGGTAAAATTCAGGGTATGGTATACAAATTTTCATTATGCAGGTACCCTTACTGATGAGGTGTGTCCCACCCTTCCCTGATAGTTTCCCTCAATTGACAATGCCACCCCCTCTACCCTGACTATTTCCCGCTACTTCCAATCCCTTTCTTGTAGTCTTATGATACCTGGTCAAAGTCCGCTGTTGAGTGAGAACATACGGTACTCTATTCTTTATTTCTGTAATAGATCACTGAATATGATAGACTCTAAATCCAGTCACATTGCTGCAAAGTCTGTCCTTCCTTATGTGCAGGTATATTTTGGTAGAATGACTTGAATTCTTCTAGGTATATTCCCAATAGAGGGATTGCTGGTTCATATAGATCAATTTCTAGTTCTTTCAGAAAATGCCATGCTGTCTTCCAAAGAGGCTGCACTAATTTTTATTCCCACCAGGAATGTAGAAGTGTTCCTTTTTCTCTGCATCTTTGCCAACATCTGTTGCTTGTTTTATTAAGGATGGCCATTCTTATTGGGGTTAGGTGGCACCTCAATGTAGTTTTGATTTGTTTTCTCTGATGATTAGTGAGACTGAGCCCTTTTTACTGTGTCTGTTGGCTGGCCGTATGTCTTCTCTTGAGAAATGTCTATTCATGTCTTATGTTTTCCCATTCTGTGGGCTGCCTCCCCGCTCTCTTGATGTTTTCTTTTACTTTGTGGAAGTTTCTCGGTTTGATGAGGTCTCTCTTGTCTATCTTATCTCTCATGGTATGGGCACTTGGGGTTTTGATCAAGATTGAGTTGCCAGTTCCAATTTCCATAACAGTGTCTCCTGCATTTTCTAATATTCTTATAGATTGAGGTTTTACTTTTAGGTATTTGATCCATTTAGAGTTAATTTTTGTGTAGGGTGATATGTAGGGGTTCTGTTTCAATCTTTTGCATGTGATCAGCCAGTTTTCCCAGCATCATTTAAGGAATAAGTTCTCCTCTCCCCAGTGGTTGTTGCTGGAGGCTTTGTCAAAGATGAATTGGTTGAGAAATTGAGGTTTTGCTTCCCAAATCTCTATCCTTTTCCATTGGTCTGTATGCCTGTTCTTGTACCAGTACAAGAACAGGCTGTTTTCATTATTGTAGCCTTATAGTAAAGTTTGAAGCCTGAAAGTGTCATACTTCCTGCATTGTTTCTTTTGCTAAGGATTGTTTTGGCTATTCATGGTAGTTTAAGTTTCCATATGAATTTCTGTATTGTCATTTCCAGGGTTGAGAAGAATGATGTTGGTAATTTGATGGATATTGCATTGATTCAGTAAATTGCCTTTGGTGGGAGGAATATCTTAACATGCTGATTCTTCCTATCCATGAGCATGGGATATTTTCCCATTTGTTTATTTTTTATTTTTTTGGCATTCTTTGATGTTGCAATGTTTTTTGGCATTCTTTGATGTTACAATGTTTTGCAGTTCTCATTGTATAGGTCTTGCCCTTCTCTGGTTAGGAAGATGCCAAGGTCTTTCATTTTTGTGTGTGAATATTGTGAATGGGATTGTGATCTTTATTTGGTTCTCTGCCTACTTGTCTTTGGTGTATAAGAATGCAGCTGTTTTTTGCACATTTCTTTTGTACCCTGAGACTTGGCAAAGTCCTTTATCAGTGCAAGCAGGGTTTTGACAAATTCTCTTGGATTTTCGAGGTATAGGATCATACTGTTAGCAAAGAGCACATATTGGCAGCTGTTTCCTATTTTTATACGCCTGATTTCCTTCTCTTGTCTAATTGCTCTAGCTAGGACTTCCAACACAATGTTGAACAAGAGGGATGAGAGTAGGTAGTCTTGTCTTCTTCCAGATTTCAGGGGAAATGTTTCCAGTTTCTGTCTGTTTAGCAATATGCTAGCTGTGGGTTTATTCTAGATGGTACTTACTATTTTTATGTATGTTTCTTCTATACATAGGTATTTGAGGTTTTTTATCAAGAAGGGAGGCTGAATTTTATCAAAAGACTTTTCTGCATCTAATGATATAATCATTTGGTTCTTGTTTTTATATTTGTTGATGTATTTAATTACTTTTATGGTCTTTTGTGTATTGAACCATCCTTGTATCCTGGGAATTAAGCCTACTTGGTCAGGTGGATGCTTTATGAGATGTGTTTTTAGATCTGATTTGCTAGAATCTTGTTGATTTTATATCTATGTTCATAAGGAATTTTGGCCTGTAGTTCTCTTTTTTTTGTTGTTGGATCTTTACCCTGTTTGGGTATCAGTGTGATGTTAACTTTGAAAAATGATTTGTGGAGAATTCCATCTTTCTCAATTGCTTGGAATACTTTCAATGGGATTCATATCAGTTCCTCCTTGTATGCTTTGTAGAATTCTTCTGGAATGCCCTCCAGCCCAGGGTTTTTTTTTAGGTAGTTTCTTATGACAGAGTCAATTTCATGGGTTGCTATTGGTCCATTTAGTGTCTCAATGTTGTCTTGTTTCAACTTGGGGAGATTGTGTGATGTCAGGAAGTCTTCCATTTCATTTAGGTTATCAAGTTTGTTTTCATCCAGGTGTACATAATAATCTATGATAATCTTTTGTATTTCTTCATGATCAGTTGTGATTTGACCTTTTTAAAAAATTTCTGATTGTGTTTATTTGGGCTTTTTCTCTCTTCTCCTTGGTCAATCTGGCTAAGATCCATCAATTTTGTTAATTCTTTCAAAGAACCAGCTTTTTGTTTAGTTGATGTTTTCTTGATATTTTTGTTTTCTATGTCCGGTATTTGGGTTCTTATTTTGGTGACTAGGACTCTTCTTTTAAAGTTAGAGTTTTGGTGTTCTTCTCTTTCCACCTCCCTTAGATGATTTGTTAG
>NW_007252546.1:0-5121 GCF_000164805.1 Carlito syrichta | reverse complement strand
TATTTCTTCTCGCTTTAGTGGTCTGATACTATTCTGATTGGTTTTCCATGGTATGTAGTCTGACCTTTCTCTCTTGATGACTTTAGGTTTTTTTTTTTTTCTTTTGGCCCTACTTTGTGTAGGCAAATTAATTTGTTTCTTGGAGTTGGTCTTCTAATTTGATATTTTCTGGGGGTTCTCTGGATTGCTTGTATTTGACTGTCACATCTTTGGTGAGATGGGGAAAGTTTTTTGGATAATCTCTTGAAATACATGCTCCAAGGTGTTCTCCATTTCTCTTTCTTCTGGGATACCAATCAAGCATAGGTTTGGCCTCTAGATATAATCACACATCTCTTGTACGCTTTGCTCTTTTGTTTTGAGTTTTATTTCTTTTCTTTTCTTTTTTTTTACAGATCAGGGTAATTCCATGTTCTGGTCTTCAAGTTCTGAGAGTCTTTCTTCCATTAGATTAATTCTGTTTTCCATGCTTGTCATCTTGTTATTTATTTTCTGTAAGAAAATTTCTTATGGCCAAAATTTCTATTGCAAGTTCTTTCAGTGTGGCATCTTGTCTTTCTTGAGTCTTACTCACTCTCCATCCACTCTCTAATTCCTGTCATATTCTAGGATCAGCTGTTGGTGACTTCCATTTTTTGGGCTTCAAGTTCTGATTTTTAAGGCACTTTTCTCTTTGAAACACTTGAAATTATCTGTAGTATTCCATTGGTTTTTCCTCATTTATGAAATATTTCTTGCTTTTCTTTTTAGTCCCATTATTCAGTGTCAGTGAGAAAGTTTCCCTTCTGATGTTTGCTCTGTTCTCTATTCTTCCCTTGATCCGGGCTCTGGATTTGTTCTATTCTGAACCAAGACAGTGGGTGGGAAGCTTTGTAGTTTTGAAAATTGAACAAGGTAGAGGATGGGGAGCTAAAATTCAGAAACTGCTTCCAAATTAAATGTTCACTGATTGTGACATGTGTTCGCTAAGACCGACTCTCCACCGCTGCTTTATGTGATGATGCAATGGGTATTTGTGGGTACTCCCTGAGTCCAAGATATAGTAGTAACAATGAAAGATGAAACCAAAGCAAGAAACAATTGAACACTCACATTCACAGACACACACACACACCTCAAAACAAACTGGAAAACAACAACAACAAAAACTGGGAAAATTAAACACACACACATATGCCTAGAACAAAATGAATGGAAAAGAAAAAAAGAAAAACTGGAAAAAATAAAAAAAAGAAAGAAAAAACATGAGCTCAGATGGAACCTTCACACATATATTTACACATACCTTAAACAAAAAAAAAATACAAAAGAGCAAAAACAAACCAACCAACAAACAAAAAAACCCCAGAATGATGAACACTCAATCATTCACATAGACACATAAACAGAAAACAAAAAACAACAAAAGAAAAAGAAAAAAAGGGGGGGGAAGTATGTAGATCAAACTCTCACATACACATTCATGCACAAAGAAAAATATTTTAAAGATAGAAATAGTGACATTCAGGCAAACAATGTTTGCAAATTAAACGTTAAAAAAAATTAAAACCTGTACTCTCTTGTGGCAGGTCCTGTAATTGTTCTTCTTGTCTACTTGTCTGCTATTTCCTACAGAGCTTCCAACTCTTTCACTCTCTCCATAGTGTCCAGTCCAGTGAATGAGGAGGGGTTGTGAGTGTGGGTGAGGCTACAAAGGCCTAATATCTAGGATGTACAATGATCTCAAACATGCCAAAAAGAAGACAAACATCTCTATTAAAAAGTAGGCAAATGATATGAATAGACACTTCTCAAAAGAAGACATAGCAGTAGCCAAAAGACACATGAAAAAATGTTCAGTCTCACTAATTATCAAAGAGATAATTGAATTTTTATACTCTTTTGTCCCAGAAATTTGTTTAGAAATTGGATTTTAGAATATGATGATAGCCTATGGTTGACATTTTGTTACTGGAATAGATTAACATTGTATTGATGATTTGCAAATTATTTCATAGAAAATACTGGACAACGTGGTTTGACAAAATTTGGATGGAAAATAAAAAAGGTGTAGTTTTGACTTTTGATATATAACTCCTTTGGAGAAAAATGATAATTAACACAGTATTCTAACCTTATTTTAAACACATTTGCACTGGCCATAGATAGTACTAACAGGAAATATTAAAGACTAGTAGAAGATATTAAGAAAATTCCTCATGTTTGTAATTCTGGCTACTTGGAAGATTGAGAAGGAAGGATCACCGGAGCCCAACAGGTGGTGGCTGCAGTGGCCGGGAGTGGCCACTGCACTTCAGTCTGGGTGACAGAGTGAGATTCCAACTCAAAAAAAAGAAAAAAAAATTCCTTGTGAATATCTGTTAAGGACTGTCTAATTGATTGCTGGTCTTCTGATAGCCACATTGCTAACTTACTTAAAAAATGTTGAGTCAGATTCAACCTAAAGAGCTTAGCTAAGTCCATTGAGAGTGTCTTAAAAGAACATGTGGGAAAATACAGTGGTAGTTGGTAGTTGTGAGTGTGCCATCCTGAGAATCTGAAGGAAAGCCAAAGTAACTTAAACAAAGAAAGCAATGGAGAAATGATGTGTGAAATAAGGCAGAATCTAGAATACCCAGGGTTTCACAAGCCATTTGAGATTTTTATTCTATTTTGGGAGGACAAAATGGACTGAACAGCCTCCATTAATTATCTATCAATTATTCACTCTAACATTGTGTTGGAATGAACCAGATTAAAGATTTCACCCTGTTGTTTTGTTTGTGACATGAAGTGATCACATGACTATGTGATAGCCATTGACAGAAAGAAAATACATGTGTGCCAAAGACAGAACACCTATAGTAAAAGGAACTGACCAGTTCTGAGAAACACACTTTATTTTCCCAATTGCCTAGAATATAAATGCAACTGCTGGTCAAGGTCAGCCACTTTGTATCATGAAGTGGCTTTGAAGAGACAGTCAGTACTGAAGATAGTAGAGTAAAAACTAAGGATCTGGTTTCCTGATGTTACCATAGAGTTACCAAACCAACTGTGATATTTTCACTTCTAAATTTACTTGAGGAGGAAAATAATAATATTGTATTTCATTTTCATCATGTCTGTTCTTATTGCTGTGGTTATATTTAGCCAAATCTAATTTTTAGTGATACATAAATCACTTGAAATGATATTGGGAAAGTAGGGACACAGAGATGAACAAAATTGTCATTTGCAAATATTACTCTGATATGTCAAGAGGGAGTAAAAACGGATTCCAGGAAACTGGTTGCCAGGCAAATTCATTGGGCAAGAAATGAGGGTCACTGAGACTAGGAAGATAGAGGTGGAGGTAAAGAGAACAAGGTGTATTAAATAACAAGTTAACAACAAAATTTACATGAACATCCTTCTGACTATAAGCTAGTTCTTTATGAGCAAATTCTGACACCAAAGGTTTATATTAATATTTTGGAAGAAGTGAATTATTTTCATGAAAATTTTATGTCACAAGTCTTATAAAAGTTATGTAATGTGTACTTTAGTGTCGTTTTATATTTAGAGTTTCAATCCACTTAGATATGTTTATAGTGAAGTAATAAAGTAAGAGCTAGCAGCATTATTATAGTGTCACATAGTAAAATAAGTATATTTATTTTGGTATATATTAGTAAAAGATTTGTTTTTCAAATTCTTTGATGAGCATATTTAAAAAGCAAATGCCTCATACAGTTTCAAATATACTAAGATGAAGTTTAATAGATAGACTCAACCAAGCACATTGTGCATTTAGAAAGTAATACATTTCAGCTTTTGCATTTCTATAACCTATCTTTTTTGATATACATTATTAGCAGAGATGCAAATATGAGTACTACTTAAAGAAAATAGAAAATGAAGTTTAATGTTTTAACTATGAAAGTCTTGCCAATATACTAAAAATTACTTCTAGGTGTTTTCGTCTTCCTCCCTCCAAAAAAAAGTGAAAAATATTTCCAACAATAAATTTGTTATACATACTAAGTATTTCTCAATTTAATATTTAAAATAGGGACTAAAGTAAAGATATATAAAAAATTACGTTGTTTCCAGTGGTTTTGATGGTTTTCCCTGAGAATTAGCAAAAAGATGAACTATTTCTCTGTGGACATGCTGGCTTTGGAGAGAAATATTTCAGAAACCATAAGTGAGCTGCAGAAAATAATGATGATCAAGAGAATTAGAATGCTACATTCTAAAATAATATAATTAACCTTAATTAGATTAAACTAAAATAATGTCATTACACTCTAGAATAAGCAGTTTAAAATACATGTTAGTTACATTTTAAATATTTTAAAATGCTTTCTTTTTTTTCTTCATTAATCAGTATTTTTTTATTATGGTTTTGTGGGGTACAGTTAAGGGTTAGGTGTACAATTACGTTTCATTCAGGCACCCTGTTGATAAGAGGTGTTTTCCCATCCCCAGACAGATATTTGCTACTGTTAATCCCATCCCCCTCCCCCCCATAGTTTCCCAGTACCGTCAGTCATTTTCTTATAGTATTGCATTGGATGTTCAAGGTCCATTATATGAGTGAGAACATGTGATATTCGGATCTTTGTTTCTGTGAGAGGTCACTCAGTATTATAGACTCTAGTTCCATCCAGGTTGCTGCGAAATTCATGATTTTGTTCTTTTTTATGGCTGTGTAGTATTCCATTGTGTATATGTACCACATTTTTTAAATCCAGTCCTCTTTTTGATGGGCAGCTAGTTGTTTCCAGGTTCTTGCTATTGTGAACAATGCTGCGATAAACATACGTGTGCAGGTATCTTTTTTATGGAGTGATTTGTGTTCTTCAGGGTATATTCCCAACAGGGGGATTGCAGGGTCATATGGAAGGTCAATTTTTAGAGGTTTTAGGAATCACCACACTGCTTTCCACAGAGGTTGCACTAGTTTACACTCCCACCAACAGTGTAGAAGTGTTCCCTTTTCACCACACCCTCTCCAGCAGCTGTTATTTTTTGAGTTGTTGATAATTGCCATTCTGACTGGAGTTAGGTGGTATCTCAGTGTGGTTTTGATTTGCATGGGGAGAGGAGAACCTATTCAGTAAATGGTGCTGGGAAAATTGGCTGACCACATGCGAA
>NW_007252545.1:2882-6445 GCF_000164805.1 Carlito syrichta | reverse complement strand
GTTCCCATCACAGAGGAAGCCTAGTCATTGGTGCACACATCACAGAGGAGGGATAGTAACTGGGCACTCAACAGAGAGGAAAGACATTCATCTCGGCACCTATCACTGTGGAGGGCCATTCACTAGCACTGTAATCACAGAGAAGTCCCAGTTATTGTGGCATATATCACAGTGGAGAACTAGTCACTGGGGAGCCCATCAAATAGAAGAGTCACTGGGACACCTATCACAGTAGAGGGCCAGTCACAGGTATACTCCTTGTGAAAGAAAGCCAGTCATTGGGGCATCCATCACAGAGATGAGCTAGTTAGTGGGTCATCTATCATAGAGAGGGCCAATCACTGAGGCAACCATCACAGAAATGAGACATCACTGAGGGAACTATCACAGTGGAGGTACAATCACTGGTACAGTCATCACATAGGAGACCCAGTCACTGCTGTAGCCATCATATAGGATGACCAGTCACTGGGGTAGCCATAACAGAGAACGCCCATTCACTGAAGCACCCCTAACAGAGGAGGTACAGTCACTGGGGCACCAATAGAAGATGGTGACCCTTCACGGTGACAATCATCACAGAAGCAATCCAGTAAAAGTGTACCTCCCTCAAGGGATGGCTAGTCACTGGACCATCCACCAAAGAGGAATGCTACTCAATGGGGCGATCATAAAAGGTAGAAAGTCAATCACTGACGCACCCAATATGGAGGAGGGTCAGTCATTGGATAATCTTTTTTTAAAAGAAACATATTTTTAATTTAAAATTGTGGGGTACAATTAAGGGTTAGGTATACAAATATGCACCATTCAGTCACCCTTGTTGATAAGGGGTGTCTCCCCTTTCCTAGACAGATATTGATTAAGGTTAATCCCACCACCCTTCCCCTCGCAGCACCCCCTCCATAGTTTCCTGCCACTGTCAATCCTTTTCTTATAGAATTACAATATATGTTCAAGGTACACTTATGAGTGAGAAAATGTGATATTCAGATCATTATTTCTGTGAGAGATCAGTCAGTATTATAGATTCCAGTTCCATCCAGGTTGCTGTGAAATTCATGATTTTGTTCTTCTTTACGGCTGCATAGTATTCCATCGTGTATATGTACCACATTTTTAAAATTCAGTCCTCTTTTGATGGACAGCATGGTTGGTCCCAGGTTCTTGATATTGTGAATAATGCTGTGATAAACATACATGTGCAGGTATCTTTTATATAGAGTTATTTGTGTTCCTCAGGGTATACTCCCAGTAGGGGGATTGAGGGGTCATATGGGAGGTTTATATTTAGAGCTTTCAGCATTCGCCATACTGCTTTCCAGAGAGGTTGCACTAGTTTACACTTGCATCAACAGTGTAGAAGTGTTCCCTTTTCACCACACCCTCTTCAACATCTGTTATATTTGAGTTATTGATAATGGCCTTTCTGACTGGAGTTAGGTGGCATCTCAGTGGAGTTTTAATTTGCATCTCCTTGATGATTAGTGAGTTTGAACATTTCTTCATGTGTCTGTTGACCGCTCATATGTCTTCTTTTGAGTAGTGTCTGTTCATATATTTAGCCCACTTTGTAATGGGGTTGTTTATTTTTTTTTCTTTTCAGCCCGTTTTAGTTTCTTGTAGATCCAAAAAGATTAGCCTTTGTCAGACATGGAGTTGGCAAATACTTTTTCCCACTCTGAGGGCTGTCTCCCTGCTCTCTTGATGTTTTCTTTGGTTTTGCAGAAGCTTTTCAGTTTAATGGGGTCACACCCCCATAAGGGTGTGCCCTGCATTTCCTAAGGTTCTTTTGTTTTGAGGTTTTACATTTAGATCTCTGATCCACTTAGAGTTAATTTTTTATGTATGGAGATAGATAGGGGTCTTGTTTGAATCTTCTACAAGTGATCAGCAAGTTTTCCCAGCACCATTTACTAAATATGTTCTCCTCGTCCCAGTGGTAGGTGGTGGAGGCTTTGTCGAAGATGAATTGAGGAATTGAGGTTTTGCTTCTGGAATCTCAATTCTATCCCATTGGTTTATATGCCTGTTCCTGTACAAATACCAAGCTCTTTTGATTATTGTAGCTTCATAGTAAAGTTTGAATTCTGGTAATGTGATACCTCATGCTTTTTTTGTTTGTTTGTTTTTTTTTTTTTGCTGAGGATTGTTCTGTCTGTTCTTGGTCATTTTTGTTTCCATATGAATTCCTGTATTGTGTTTTCTAGCTCTGAGAAGAATGTTGCTGGTAATTTGATGGGTATTGCATTAAATATGTAGATTGTCTTAGGTAAGATGGAGATCTTCACAATGTTGATTCTTCCAATCCATGAATATGGGATATTTTTACACTTGTTTGTATCACCATTGGTTTCCTTGAACAGTGTTTTGTAGTTTTCATTGTAAAGGTCTTTCACGTCTCTGGTTCATAAGTTGCCAAGACATGTCTTTATTTTGTGGCTATTGTGAAGGAGATTGTGCTTTCTATTTGGGTTTCTGTTTGTTTATTATTGCACATTTATGTTATATCCTGAGGCTTTGCCAAATCGTTTACCAGTGCAAGGCTTTTGACTAATTCTCTTAGGTTTTCAAGGCATAAAATCATGTCGTCTGCAAAGAGAGATAGTTTGACTTTCTCTTTTCCTATTTGGATACCCTGATCGCCTATTCTTTTCTGATTTCTCTAGCCAGGACTTCCAATACTATATTGAACAGGAGGGGAGAGAGTGGGCATCCTTGACTCATTCCAGTTTTCAGGAGTAATGGTTCCAATTTTTGTCTGTTTAGGCGTATGCTAGCTATGGGTTTCTTACAGATGGCTTTTACTATTGTGAAGTATGTTCCATGTATGCCTAGATGGTCGAGGGTTTTTATCAAGAAAGGGTGTTGTATTTTATCAAAATCTTTTTCTTCATCTAATGATATAATCATGTGGTTTTCGTTCTGATGTCTGTTGATGTACTTAATTACATTTTTTGTCTTGAATGTTGAACCACGCTTGGATCCCAGGGATGAATCCTACTTAGTCATGATGGGTGATTTTTGAGATGTGTTGTTGAATATGGTTTTCTAGGATCTTATTGATAAATTTTAGCATCTATATTCATCAAAGATATTGGCATGTAGTGCTTTTTATATGTTGGGTCTTAACTTGGTTTGGATATCAATGTGATTTTGGCTTCATAAAGTGATTTGGGAGAGTTCCATCTTTCTCAATCTCCTGGAATTCTTCCAGTCGGATGGGTAACAGTTCCTCCTTAAATGTCTTATAGAAGTCTGCTGGAAAGCCATTTGGTCCAGATTTTTTTTTTTCTGTAGGTAGTTTCCTTATTACAAAGACATTTTCTTGATTGTTATAGGTCTATTTAGGGTCTTGATTTCTTCTTATTTCAACCTAGGCAGGTTATTTGATATCAGAATGTCCACTATTTTCTTAAAGTTTTCAAGTTTGTTTCCATACATGTGTACATAGTAGTCTCTAATGATCATTTGTATTTCTTCAGGGTCAGATGTGATTTCATCTTTTGTGGTTTTGATTGTGTTTATTTGGGATTTTTCTCTCTTTTTTGGGTCAATCCAGA
>NW_007252545.1:993-2530 GCF_000164805.1 Carlito syrichta | reverse complement strand
TTATCAATAGGAAAGTTATTCATGCGTAAATTAAGTAGAATTAAAATAAAATATAGATTACAATTGATAGAATGGTATAATATTATAGAAACTGTAATAATACTTCTAAGGGACATTAGTCTAGCATAGGAACTGGAAAGACAAGTTGACTTTGTTCTTTGCCATGCTTGAAGAAATATCTGGTGGGTAGGGAAGGCCCCCACGCACCTGGTTGTCTGGGAGACATGTGAGTCTGAATGTGCAAAATTTGGAGATAAAAATCCTCTGTTCTTTTCAATAAATGACTTCTGCACTAGACAGAGTCCAGTCTCTTTCTTTCTCCCCCCTTCTCTTTCTTTCTCTTTATTTCTCCAGAATAATCACCGATGCCACCACATCTTTCCAGGGACCCTCAAATCCTACAGTGGCTGGCCCCCAGCAACTGGCGCCCAATGTGGGGCCATTGAAAAGATAAGCTTTTCTCTCTTTTCAGGACGGCTGGGATCTTTCCCATGGTGCTGCAGACCCCTCTGTAGAGACAGGCCGAGTAAGTACGAGTAAGTACTGAATTTTTGACACCAGAGTCATCGTGAGCCAGCAAAATATCAGAATTAGTAACCTCCTGAACCCAAAAAGCAACATGACTAGAGTCAAATCCAGAGTCTCCTCTAGGCAGGTTAAAGTTTTACCTGCTTTGGGCCAGAGCGTGTCTAAGGAACATAAAATGTTCATCAGTATTTTAATGAATACTTTGTCTAAACGTGGAGATAAAGTTTCTTCTGGTAATCTAGCTCGTTTTCTACACTTTGTGCAAAAGCCCTGTCCTTGTTTTCCTGAAGAAGGAACGGTGAGTTTGAACAACCTGGATTAAAGTTGGGTAGGAGTTATGGTTATATTATTTACATCATGGACCTAAAAATGTCCCCCCCCCATGCCATTTCCTTGTGGAACTTAATTAGATATGTTTTAGATCCACAGCATGATTTTGAGACATTTCCGTGAAAGAAAACTGCCATTGATGATAAGGAAGATGAAGAACCTTTTCTTTTCACTGCTGCCTCTGCACCTCCTGAGTATGATGACAAATTGTCCCCATAGGATGCAGCTGATCTGGAGTAGGAGGCTGCTAAGTATCATGAGAATGTGCATATTGTTAACTCCGTACTTCCACCCAAACCGATTTCTCCTTCTAATGCTAAGGTCATAAAATCTAATTCCGCCCCCCCCTTTTTCTTTTTGCAATGCAGGCTACATGAGCTGAGGCAGAAAAGGAGGGAGATTTCAGCTTTATGGCTTGCTTCCCTGTACAGTTCTATCCAGATACTAACGGGGCAGATGGTGAAATATCATGAGCAGAAATATCCTAACTATGTTGCTGCACCTCTTTCTAAGGTTTTCCTTTAAAAGTTGAGAATACTAAAATAAAGTCTGGACTTAGTTACATTTTTCCTTTTCTTATAAGAATACAGGGAGCTCCAGCAATAATAAGCAAAAGTATATAAGTAAAATAATTAATATAAACAATATATAAATAAGAAATATATAAGTAATATGAGTA
>NW_007252545.1:0-973 GCF_000164805.1 Carlito syrichta | reverse complement strand
TCCAGAATAATCACCGATGCCACCACATCTTTACAGGGACCCTCAAATCCTACAGTGGCTGGCCCCCAGCAACTGGCGCCCAACGTGGGGCCATTGAAAAGATAAGCTTTTCTCTTATTTCAGGACGGCTAGGATCTTTCCCATGGTGCTGCAGACCCCTCTGTAGAGACAGGCCGAGTAAGTACGAGTAAGTATTGAATTTTTGACACCAGAGCCACCATGGGCCAGAGCATGTCTAAGGAACATAAAATGTTCATCAGTATTTTAATGAATATTTTGTCTAAACGTGGAGATAAAGTTTCTTCTGGTAATCTAGCTCGTTTTCTACACTTTGTGCAAAAGCCCTGTCCTTGTTTTCCTGAAGAAGGAACGGTGAGTTTGAACACCTGGATTAAAGTTGGGTAGGAGTTATGGTTATATTATTTACATCATGGGCCTAAAAATGTCCCCCCCATGCCTTTTCCTTGTGGAACTTAATTAGATATGTTTTAGATCCACAGCATGATTTTGAGACATTTCCATGAAAGAAAACTGCCATTGATGATGAGGAAGATGAAGAACCTTTTCTTTTCACTGCTGCCTCTGCACCTCCTGAGTATGATGACAAATTGTCCCCATAGGATGCAGCTGATCTGGAGTAGGAGGCTGCTAAGTATCATGAGAATGTGCATATTGTTAACTCCGTACTTCCACCCAAACCGATTTCTCCTTCTAATGCTAAGGTCATAAAATCTAATTCCGCCCCCCCCTTTTTCTTTTTGCAATGCAGGCTACATGAGCTGAGGCAGAAAAGGAGGGAGATTTCAGCTTTATGGCTTGCTTCCCTGTACAGTTCTATCCAGATACTAACGGGGCAGATGGTGAATATCATGAGCAGAAATATCCCTACTATGTTGCTGCACCTCTTTCTAAGTTTTCCTTTAAAAGTTGAGAATACTAAAATAAAGTCTGGACTTAGTTACATTTTTCCTTT
>NW_007252544.1:0-7921 GCF_000164805.1 Carlito syrichta | reverse complement strand
CGACAGATAATTTAATTAGCTGACTTAACTAGCTAACTACCTAGCTAGCCAGCTGACTGGGAAGCTGACTTAAGTAGCTTCCTTATCCTGCTAGCCATCTGACTGGCCAGCTGACTTAACTAGCTGACTTAACCAGCTAGCCAGCTGGCTAGCCAACTGACTTAACTAGCTAGCTACGTAGATAGCTAGCTGGGAAGCCAGGTGAATTAGCTAGCTGACTTAGGTTTCTAGCCAGCTGACTAGCCATCTGACATAACTAGCTTGCTACCTAGCTATTCAGGTAGGAAGCCAGCTAAATTAACTAGTTGACTTAACCTGCTAGCAAGCTGGCTAACCAGCTGACTCAACTAGCTGACTTAACTAGTTAGACAACTGGCTAGCCAGCTGACTTAACTAGCTATTTACGTAGCTTGCTACCTGCCTATCCAGCTGTCTTATCTAGCTGAGTTAATTACCTTGCAAGCTGGTTAGCCAACTGAAATAACTAGCTTGCTACTTAGCTAGCCAACTGGCTATCCAGCTGACTTTACTATCTGACATAAATAGCTCGCTTGCTTGCTAGTCAGCTGAATTAACTTGCCTGCTACATAGTTAGCATGCTGGCTAGACAGTTGACTAAACTAGGTGACTAAAATAGCTAGTCAGCTGTCAAGCCAGCTGAGATAATTAGCAGAATACCTGGCTAGCCAACTGGATAGCCATCGGACTAAATAGGTGTCTTAACTAGCTAGTCAGCGGTCTAGCCTGCTGACATAACTATCTATCTACCTAGCTAGCCAGTTGTCTGGCCAGCTGAGTTTACTACGTGACTTAACTAGCTAGCCAGCTGGCTAGCAGGCAGACTTAACTGCCTAGGTACCTAGCTGGCCAGCTGGATAGCCAGCTGACTTAACTAGCTAGCTAACTAGCTATCCAGCTGTCTATTGAGCTGACTTAACTAGGTTACTTAACTAACTTCATAACTGGCTAGCCAGATGTCTTAACTACCTAGTTACCCAGTTAGGCAGTTAGCTAGCAAGCTGACAACTTGCTGACATAACTAGCTAACAAGCTATCTTAACTAGCTGACAACCAGCTAGATACCTAGCTCACCATCTGACTTAACTAGCTGACTTAACAAGCTACCTAGCTAACATAACTAGCTGACTTATATAGCTAGATTTCTAGGTAACCAGCTGACTTAGCTAGCCGAAATAACTAGCTAGCCAGATGGCCAGCCATCTGACGTAACTAGACTTTTAACTAGCTAACCAGCTGTATAGCCAACAGACTTAATGAGCTGACTTAACTAGCTAGGCAGCAGGTTGCCAGCTGACGTAACTAGCTGACTTAACCAGCTAGTCAGCTGGCTAGAGAGATAACCTAACTAGCTGTCTACATATCTAGCCAGCTGGCTAGCCAACTGACTTATGTAGCTGACTTAAGGTAGCAAGCTAGCAAGCCAGCTCACTTAACTAGCTAGATACCTACATAGCCTGCAGGCTAGCCAGTTGACTTAACTATCTGACTTGAACAGCTAGCCTGCTGTCTAGCAAGCTGACATGTCTAGCTAGCTACTTGCCTAGCCAGCTGGCTAGACAGCTGACTAAATTAGCTGACTTAAGCAGCTTGTCAGTTGGATAGCCAGCTGACTTAACACTCTGACAGCTCTAGCTAGCCAGGTAGCTATCTAGATGACTTAACTAGCTAGCTACATACATTGCCAGTTGGCTAGCCAGCTTTCTTATCTAGCTGAATTAACCAGGTAGCCAGCTGTCTAGCCAACTGACTAAAATAGCGCTCTACATATCTTGCCTTCTAGCTAGCTAGCTGACTTAAATAGCTGAGTTAATTAGCTAGCTACCTAGCTGCCCAGCTGACTTATATAGTTAGCTAATTAGTAATCTATCTTGGTAGCCAGCTGACTTAAATAGTTAGCTGCCTCGCTAGCTATCTGACTTAACCAGCTAGCTAACTAGTTAGCTTACTCATTATCTAATGTGCTAGCTAGGTGACTTATTGATCTGAGCTCATTAGCTAATGAGCTCATTGCTATCTAACGCAAAGAACTTACTTAAATTGTTAGCTAGCTAGGTAGCTAGCTGACTCATCCAGCTGATTTAACTTGTTAGCTAACTAGCTAGCCTGAATACTCAACCTGCTGACTCAACTCGTTTCCTAACTTGCTAGCTTGCTGACTCAACCCGCTGACTTAATATGTTAGTTAACTAGCTAACTACGTGACTCAACCTGCCAACTTAACCCATTAGTTAACAAGCTAGCTAGCTTCTTAATCAGCTGATGAAATTAGAAAACAGACTTAACTAGCTGAATTAACTGGCAGACTTAACTAGTTAGTTAACTAACAACTATGAGAATTAAATAGTCAGCTAACTATATAACTAGGTGAACAGCTAGCTGACTTAATTAATTAGCTAACTAGTCAGAAAGCAGAATTAAATAGCTGACTAAATTAGCTAGCTAACAAGTGAGCTAGCTGATTTAGCTAGGTGACTTAGCTAGCTAGCTGGTTAGCTAGCTGACTTAGCTAATGGAGATAACTAGTTGACTAATGAGATAGCTAGCTGACTTAATGAGTTGGTTAACAAGTTAGCTAACTGATTTAACTAGTTGTTAAACGAGATAACTAGCTGACTTAACTAGTTGGTTAACGACTTAGCTATGTGACTTAACTTGTTTTCTGTCGAGGCGGCTGTCTAGTTAACTGGTTTAATACGTTGGCTGAGTACTCGGCCGACTTTGCTGGCATAAAATGTTGGTCGAATAGACGGCTGATTATTTGCTGGGTTAACTAGTTGACTGACGAGTTGGCCCACTAGTTAGTTAGGTTAACAAGTTGACTTGCTAATTTGCTGATGTAACTAGTCGGTCGACTTGTTAGCTGAACTAAATTGTTGACTGACAAGTTGAGCCACTGGTCTGCCGAAGGTTAGCTAACTAACTTGTTGGACTGCTAGTGGACTGACCATTAAGCTGACTTAACTAGTCAGCCAGAGAGTGAGCCCATATGATAGTTGACTTAACTAGTTGACCCGTGAGTGAGTCAAAAGGTCAGCTGAATTAACTAGCTCACCGGCAAGTGAGCCAATTGATCAGTTGACTTAACTAGTTGGCCGGTTGGCAAGCCGACTGATCATTCGACTTAACTAGTTGACCGGTGTGTGAGATGACTGGTCAGCTGAATTTAGTTGGCTGTCAAGTGAGCCGACTGGTCAGACTCAACTTCTTGGCTGGTTTTGAGCTGACCAGTGAGCCGGCTTAACTAGTTGGCTGGTGAGTGAACCAACGCGTGAGCTGCCTTAACTATTCGGCTGGTAAGTGAGCTGAACTATGAGCTGACTTAACTAGTCGGCTGGTGAGCAAGCTGACTAGTTCACTGAAATGTTGACCTGTGAGTGAGTTGACAAGTTAGTTGATGTGTTTGACTGACGAGCAAGCTGACTAGTTTGCTGAACGGTTGGCAGGTGAGCGAGCTGAATATTTAGCTGACCTGATGGAAAGCGTGTGAGCCTACTAGTTAGATGAACAGGTAGCTGAGTTTTTAGCCAACTAGTTAGCCAAGTAACTAGCTGGTTTCCAAGCTGTCTTAACTACCTAGCTGAATAGCTAGCTGGCTATCAAGCTAACATAACTAGCTAGCAAACAAGTTATCTGGCTGTCTAGCAAGCTGACTTAACTAGCTTGCTAACTGGCTAGTTAGCTGGCTAGCTGACTTAATTATCTAGCAGGCTAGTTAGCTGACTAGCTAGCTAACTTAACTAGCTATTTGACAAGCAACCTGACTGGCTAGCTGACTTAACTAGCTAACAGAATAGTTAGCTGACTTGCTGACTGACTTAACTAGCTAGCTGGCTAGCTAGCTGACTTAACTAGCTCACTAGCTAACTGGCTGTTTATCTGGCTAGCCAGCTGAATTAACTAGCTATCTACCTGGGTGACTAGACGACTAGTCAGGTGACTTAACTAGCTAGCTACCTGATTTGCTAGCTGCCTAGGAAGCCACCTAGCTAGCTAGCGGACTGGCCACCAGACTAGCCAGCCATCTTAAATAGCCAGACGTCTGGTTGGACTGTGGGATAGAAAGCTGGCTTAACTAGCCAGCCACCCTGGTGTTCAGCTGCCTAGCAAGCCAGCTTAATTATCTGGCCACCTACTTGACGAGCCTGCTAACCAGCCGTCTTAACATGCCAGCCACCTAGCTAGCCAGCTGGCTTACCAGCTGACTTAACTAGCTGTCTTAATTAGATAGCCATCTGGCTAGCCTGCTGGCTTAACTAGCTAACCACCTAGCTAGCCAGCCAGGTAGCCAGCTCACCTAACTCGAAAACTTAAGTAGCTAGCCAGCTGGCTAGCCAGCTGACTTTATTAGCTAGCCACCTACCTAGCCAGGTGGCTGGCCAGCTGACTTAACTAGCAGACCTAAACAGCTAGCCAGCTGGCTAGCCACGTGAATTATCTATGTAGCTACCTAGCTATCCAGTTGACTTGCCACTTGAATTAACTAGCTCACTTATGCAGCTAGCCTTCTGTCTAGCCACCTGCCTCAACTAGCTAACATTACTAGTTAGCCAGCTGACTAGCCAGCTGACTTAACTAGGTGACATCTCTGGCTAGCCAGGTGTCTAGCCAGCTGACTTAACTAGCTAGCTACCAATGTATACCGCTGACTTCCCCACTGAATTAACTACCTATCTACCTAGCTAACCAGCTGACTAGCGAGCTGACTTAAGTAGGTAACTTAACTAGCTAGACAGTTGGCTAGTCAGCTGACTTAAGTAGCTAGCTACCCAGATAGGCAGCTAGCTAGCCAGCTGACTAAAATAACTTACTCAACTAGCTATCCAGCTGACTTATCTATCTGATTTAACTAGCTAGCCAGCTGGCTGTACAGCTGAATTAACTAGCTGAATTAACCAGCTAGCCAACTGGCTAGCCAGCTGACTTAGCTAACTAGGTACCTACCTAGACAACTGGGAAGCCAGATGAATTAACTAGCTGACTTAAATAGCTAGTCAACTGATTAGCAAACTGACTCAACTTGTTCACTTCACAGATAGCCAGCTTTCAAGTCAGCTAACTTAACTAGATGGCTTAAATAGTTGGCCTGTTTTCTAGTCAACTGAATTAATTAGCTTGCTATATAGGTAGATAGCTGACTAGAGAGCTGACCAAACTAGGTGACTTAAATACATAGCTAGTTGTCTACCCAGCTGAATTAAGTATCAAGCTACCTAGCTATCCAGCTGGCTATCCAGCTGACTTAACTATGTGACTTAACTAGGTAGCCAGATGGCTGGACAGCTGATATAACTAGCTAGCTACCTAGCTAGCAAGCTGTATAGCCAGCTGGCTTAACTAGTTTACTTAACTAGCTAGCCAGCTTGCTGGACAGCTGACATAATTAGCTAGCTACACAGCTACCAACTGTCTAGCCAGCTGACTTAACTAGGTTACTTAACTAACTAGTCAGCTGGCTAGCTGGATTACATAACTGTCTAGCTACATATTTAGCCAGGTGGATAGTCAACTGATTTAACTAGTTTGCAATCTAAATATCCCACTGGCTTGACAGCTGACTTAACTACCTAGCTTTCAAGCTAAACAAATGGCTGGCAAGCTGACTTAACTAGTTGACTTAATCAGGTAGCCAGCTAGCTAGCCAGCTGACTTAACCAGCTTGCTACCCAGCTAGGCAGGTGGCTGCCTGCTGACTTAACTAGCTGACTTAGCTAGCTAGTCAACTGAATTAACTAACTGACTTAACTATATAGTTACCTAGTAAACCAGCTGCCTTTACTAACTGAAATAACTAGTTAGCATCGTAGTTAGCTATCTATCTAGCTAGCCAACTTAACTAGCTGACTTATCTAGCTAGCTAGCTGACATAACTAGCTGACTTACGTAGCTGGCTACCTAGCTAGCCAGTTTAATTTACTACCTGAAATAACTAGGCAGACAGCTGTCTAGCCATCTGAATTAACTAGCTTTTTAACTAGCTTAGAGCTGGCTAGCCAACTGACTTAACGAGGTGACTAAACAAGCTAGCCAGCTGGTTAGACAGTTGATTAATCAACTAGCTGATTAACATGCTAGGTTGCTGGCTATCCAGGAGACTAAACTAGCTGGCTTAACTAGTTATCCAGCTGACTAGCTGCTAACTTAACTAGCTCTGTATCTCTCGAGCCATCTGGAAAGCCAGCTTTCTTAACTAGCTGACTTAATTTGCTAGCCAGTTGGCTAGCCAACTGAATTAACTAGGTCACTACATAGACAGCCAGCTGGCTAGTCAGCTGAATTAACTAGCTGTTTTCACTAGCTATCCTGCTTTCTAGAAAGTTGAATTAAGTAGCTTGCTACATAGCTAGCCAGCTGGTTATTCAGCTGAATTAACTAGGTGGCTTATCTTTCTAGCAAACTGTCTAGCGAGCTAACTTAACTGGCAAGATACCTAGATAGCCAGCTGACTAGTCTGCTGACTTAACTTGGTCATTTTAACTATCTAGTCAGCAGGCTAGACAGCTGACATTACTAGCTAGCTACCTAGCTAGCATGCTGTCATGCCAGCTGACTTAACTAGCTTAATCATCTAGCTAGCCAGTTGACTAGCCAGCTGACTTAATTGCCTAGCTGTCTACCTAGCCAGAGACTAGCCAGCTGACATAAATAGCTGACAACAAAGTAGCCAGCTAGCTAGCCAACGGACTTAACTAGCTAGCTACCTAGCTAGACAGGTGTATAGCTAGCTGACTAATCTAGCCTACATAACTAGACAACTTATGGCTAGCCAGCTGACTTAACTAGCTACGTACCTACATAGACTGCTGGCTCGTCAGTTGACTTAACTACTTAAGTACCTAGCTAACATGCTGGCAAGCGAGCTGACTTATCTAGGCGACTTAACAAGCTAACTAGCTGGCTAGCCAGCTAACTTAATTAGCTAGCTATCCTGCTAGGCAGCTGACTATCCAGCTGACTAAACTCGCTGATTAAACTAACTAGAAAGCTGACTTAACTAGCTAGCTACATAGTTAACAAGCTGACTTAAGTAGCTAATTTAACTAGCCTGCTACCTAGCTAGCTATCATGTAGCTAGGTGAGTTAACTAGCTGACTTAACTAGCTAGCTCCCTCGCTAGCTAGCGGACTTAAATAGCTGAAATAACTAGCGACTCGGTTGCCCATTTGACGTAAATAGATAACTAGCTTGCTAGCTGGCTAGACGACTGCATTAACCTGCTGACTTAACTAGTTAACCAACTTTTTAGCCAGCTGACCAAAATAGCTGACTTAAATAGCTGGCCAGCTGTCTAATCACCTGACTTAATTGCTGAGCTACTTGGCCTACCAGCAGCCTAGCCAGCTGATTTAATTAGCTGACTTGATGTAGCCAGCAGGCTAGCCAGCAGAATTAAATACCTATCTACCTAGCTAGACTGCTGGATAGTCAGTTGACTTAACTAGTTGACATAACTAGATAGCCTAAAGGCTAGACAGCTGCCTTAAATAGCTACCTACCTATATAGCCCACTGGCTTGACAACTGACTTAACTATTTAACTACTTAATTAACCTCCTGGCCAGCGACCTGACTTAATTTAGGTGATTTAACTAGCTAGCCAGCTGGGAAGCCAGCAGACTTAACAAGATAGCTACCCTGATAGGCAGTTGGCTAGCCAGATGACTTGACTAACTGTCTTAACTAGCTTGTCAGCTGACTTAAATAGCTGACTTAACTAGTTTGCTACCTAGCTAGCCAGCTGACTTAACTAGATATCTTCACTAGCTAGCTACCTAGCTAGTAAACTGGATAGCCAGTTGACTTAACTAGATGACTTAAGCAGTTAGCCTACTGACTAGCCAGCTGACTTAACTAGCTGATTTAACTAGCTAGCCAGCTGGATGGCCAGCTGAATTACTCGCTGA
>NW_007252543.1:4959-6860 GCF_000164805.1 Carlito syrichta | reverse complement strand
GTGAATTAGAACTTAGGGTTGTAAAATGTAGACCAGGGATGCCCAACTTTTTGACTTTCCTTGGGCTGCATCAATTAAAGAGGAATTATAACAGGCCACACCATGAATTATGTAATATAGTGTATATACACAATAAAACTTTTATATATTTTTTATTGTAAAGTTTAGAAAAATGAGAACAGTGTAAAAGTAGGGGGAGATTTTACCCTGTTTTTATAAAACTAATCTATCAATGTCTGGTTTGATGGAAGTGGTTGTAATTCTTTTGAGTTCTCAAGGTGTTTGTCAGAAATGTTTGACTTTTACTCTTTGAGTGCTTCATAAATGAAAAGAGTTGCTTGCAAATGTATGTGCTGCCAAAAAGTGATGTCATGAATAAAGTGTGATTGCTAACTTCATGCATGGAACACTGTGGTCCTGTGTGGTGACACTACACTGAGCTGCTTGAGAACCTGCCAAGATGCCTTCTACAGTGTGACTGTAGCATTATGTATTCCCACTAGCAATGAATGAGGTTTCCTATTGTTCCACAGCATCACCAGTAACTGGTGTTGCCAGGTTTTTAAAATGCTTGCCATTCTAATCGTGTGTAGGTTATTTCATTGCTATTTTCTTTTTTAAAAAATTTGTTTTATTTTTAAAATGTGGGGAACAATTCAGGATTAAGTATACAGATGGTCATTGTACAGGTACAGTTTGAACCTTTCTTTAGTCCTCACTTTGCCTGGTTTGAGATCAGGTGCCCTTATTAATGTTATGTGCCCCTCCCCTACCCCACAGTTTCTGTCTACTGCCAATCCCTTTCTCGTAGTACTATGGTAAACATTCAGGGTCCACTTACGAGTGAGAACATGTGGTACTCAGTTATTTGTTTTTGGACAAATCACTGAGTATTATAGACTCTAAATCCATCCAAGTTGCTGGGAAGTCCATAATTTTGTTCTTCTTTATGGCTGTGTCATATTCCATCATGTATGTGTACCACATTTTTTAATTCAGTGCAGTTTCGATGGGCAGCATGGTTGGTTCCATGTTTTTACTATTTTAAGTAGTATTGCAATAAATATGGCATGTGCAGGTATCTTTATTGGCAGTGTGGTTTAAGTTCCTCTGGGTATATTCTCAGAAGAGAGATTGCTGTGTTATATGGAATGTCAATTACTAGTTCCTTTAGGAATCGCCACACTGTTTCCCATAGAGGTTGAACTAGTTTGCATTCCCACCAACTGTGTAGAAGTGTTCCCTTTTCCCACATCCTCACAAAATCTGTTTTTTGTTTGTTTGTTTGTTTTATTAATCATGGCCATTCTTACTGGGTTTAGGTGGCATCTCAATGCGGTTTTGATTTGCATTTCTCTAATGATTAATGAGGCTGAGAATTTTTTCATGTCTGTTGGCTGGTATATGTCGTTGCTGTTTTAATTTGCTTTTCCCTAATGCACAATGTAATTTATTTTCCTATACCTCTCCAATATTGAGTAGTTTTAAAAAATGCTTATTAGCTGGGCTCGGTGACTCAGCCTGTAATCCCGCGCCTTTGGGAGGCTAAGGTGAGTGGATTGCCTGAGCCCGCGGGTTCGAGACCCTCATCTCTACAATAAATAAAAACAAAATTAGCCGGGCATGGTAGCGTGTGCCTGTAGTTCCAGCTACTCAGAAGGCTGAGGTGGAAGGATCGCCGGAGCCCAGTGGGTCGAGGCTGTGGTGACCAGGAGTGGCCACTACACTCCAGTCTGGGTGACAAAGTGAGACTCCATCTCAAAAAAATATATATGCTTATTTCCCATTCGTCTATTTTCTCTGGTAAGTTGTCTGTTCATATATTGGCCTAAATGTTGTTTAATCAATATATTTTTTTTTTGAGTTGGAGTCTCACTCTGTCGCCCAGACTGGAGTGCAGT
>NW_007252543.1:3177-4084 GCF_000164805.1 Carlito syrichta | reverse complement strand
AAAGAGTTTATAAATATCTATAACATAGCTTGTTGAGATTTTATTGGGATTGTGCTGAATTTGTACATCAAGTCAGAAAGAAATGAAATCTAAACAATATTGTGTCTTAATCATGAGCAAGGAATATATCTCCATTGACTTAGGTTTCTAAAAATATTGTCAGCAATGTTTCGTAGCTTTCCCCACACAGAAGTGTACATATTATTGGCAGGGTGGGGGTATATTTGAGGATTCATGTATGTATGCATGTGTATTGTAAGTTAAATATCTATGTATATATATGTACATTATACAAATATGTATATAGCCATTGTTCATCACAATAGTTAATTACAATTACAATTGTTCGTTACAATTGTTCATCCCAATAGAAAAGTAGTTGACTTTCGTATATTGACCTTCTCCTTAGATTTTTATTACTGCTATACATTTCTGTCAAGTCACAGATAATGGGATCCATTTCGGTTTGAACTACCAAAATTATGACATTGAATAATGTGTGTCCTGAATTTTAAAGATTCAAGCCAGGCTCGGTGGTTCCGACTGTAATGCCGTACTTTGGGAGGCTGAGGTGAGTGGATTGCCTGAGCCCACGGGTTCGAGACCTGCCTGGACAACTTGGCAAGACCTCATCTCTACAATAAATCAAAAAATTAGCCGAGTGTGGTAGTGCGTGCCTATAGTTCCAGCTACTTGGAAGGATGAGGCGAAAGGATCACCGGAACCCAGCGGGTTGAGGCTGCGGTGGCCAGGAATGGCCACTGCATTCCAGTCTGGGTGTCAGAGTGAGACTCCAGCCCCCCCCAAAAAAGAATCTGTAAGACCAACAAGGAGGCCTCCACAATATAGCGAGCTTGGGAATGTTCCCTGGCCTGCAGGGGCTTTGTGATCTGACCTTTTCTCCCCC
>NW_007252543.1:0-1879 GCF_000164805.1 Carlito syrichta | reverse complement strand
GACAAATATAATATAATTCACAACATTATTTTTTGGTTCTTATTTTATTTATACCAAAGCCAGAGTTCCTCATACTTTTACTTTCCTGGTGTTAAATGGACGTAACTTATCTATAATATTTTTGACACATACTTCTTGGCTTATCTCATTTTCAAAGGAATTTGTCACGTTTGACATTTTCTTATGACACAGTGACATCCTTAAACATGCTCAATTACTTTCATCTTACTAAAAATGCTCTTTATAGAAGCTCGCTGTGAAAAAAATTGTCAAAAGTATTTACTGGCTGGGCATGGTGGCTCACACCTGTCATCCCAGCACTTTGGGATGCTGAGGCAGGCTGATGGCTTAAGCTCAGGAGTCGAAGACCAGCTCGGGCAACATAGCAAGATTGCCTTACTATAAAAATAATAATAAAATTAGCTCGGCATGGTGATGTATGCTTGTAGTACCCGCTACTTGGTGAATCACCTGAGCCCAGGAGGGTGAAGCTGCTGTGAGCCGTGATTGCTGTCATCATGCCACTGCATTCTAGCTTGGGTGACAAAATGAGACTCCAACTCAAAATAAAGAGAATAATAATAATAGTAGAATCAAGATTATGCTCAGATTTTCATAGGCAAAATATACATATCAGCTTAAGGAGATGTAATTCTTGGGTGTGTCTTGCCTTCTCCCAGTATCCATGAAACCGAAAAGTTAACATTTTGACTCAAAAATAGGGTAAAAATCCAAGAACCAAGAGTGTAGGGAAGACAGTGGCCGAGCCAGTCAGACTATACGAGTCCCCGTGTATGTGAGTGTATGGAAAATGTTATGTAATTGTTGGTGAGTGAGTGGGCGTGTGAGTGACTGACTGAGTGAGCACTAGGAACCTAGTGGCCAGGGCTCTCCTGGTGCAGTGACTGGTGCCACAGCTGCTAGGCTTAGACCCTAGCAATTCCTGGGATGCAGAAGCCAAGCACCATTATATTTTTCTTTTTCTAAATCAACAAACCCTCCCTGAGAAGAAAATGCTGGGAGACTGGCTAAGTGGGGTTCATGAGAGGCTGGCCAGGCCCCTGGGCAACAGCTGGTGCTGCAGAGTCTCTTCGTCATCCCTGGCTTACCTCAGAAGCAGAGAACCATTTTTTTAATGGACAGAAGTTTTCCTTTGAAAAAGCAATGGGGAGCAACTATCGCCCCAGGCTCTCCCTCACCATTGAAGCAGGAAAGAGATTGCCAGCTCCTGGCTTTGCCTCACCACTTCAGCACCTAGCAGGGCTCTGGCAGCATCTGTGGAGGGAGTGCAGAGGCAAGTTCCCATGGAAAAGGACAAGAGAGGCACCCCAGCACCATCTTGAAGGCAGGGCAGGAAAGTGCCCTGCCATGCTTACCACGGAGCAACAGATCCAATTGGTGGTTCAACTAGTCAGGGATCAATTGTGGCCCAGAGGGACTATCCTGAAAGCACAAACTTCAGAGGGACCTGACAAGTGCTGAGTTCCAGGCGACCCACCCCCTGCCTTGATCCAGCAGTGGCACAGAGTGCGTGGTCAGAAAAGGGTGAGGAAGAAATCCAGAGTAGATCAGTGGTGAGTCTGGGGCTGACCCAAACCCCTCCTCCCCAGTAATCCCTTGAACATCAGACCCATACAGCTGGGCCATGACTGAGAGGGACAAACCCAGGTGGAGTCTGGACATCAGTCACAGTAGGAGAACTCCATTCCAGGATAGGCCTGGCTGGGGCACCCCTGGTGCGAGTACGTACCTGGGGAAGAGACCATCCTGTACCTCCCCACTGGAGGAGATCTCCCTGACCATATGAGAGTGGGAGGGGAGGAGTGCATCCCCATCACTTCCGCTACACCTACTCCTTTACCACTTTGTTCCTTTAGGA
>NW_007252542.1:9192-12838 GCF_000164805.1 Carlito syrichta | reverse complement strand
TAATAAATAATAGAAGCTGAGATTTTTTAGATAAATCATTATGAGCTGGGCTCGGTGGCTCAGCCTGTAATCCCGCGCCTTTGGGAGGCTGAGGTGAGTGGATTGCCCGAGCCCACGGTTTCGAGACCCACCTGGGCAGGCGAGACCTCATCTCTACAATAAGTCAAAAAAAATTAGCCGGGCATGATAGCGTGCGCATGTAATTCCAGCTACTCGGAAGGCTGAGGCAGAAGGATCACCAGAGCCCAGCAGGTCGAGGCTGCGGTGACTGGGAGTGGCCGCTGCACTCCAGTTTGGGTGACAGAGTGAGACTCTAACTCAAAAAAATAAAAAATAAATAAAAATAAAAATAAGTCATTATGTACCAGGCATTCTTCCATGGTTGGTGCATGCACCTATTCTTTTTACACTCCTAATGTCTCTAGGATATAGAAGGCTTATGCAATAAAACTATCAGTATTTTAAAGAGAAGATAATCAAGGCTAAGGAAAGTCACTTCTTGTGGTCAAGCTTTTAGTAAATGGAAGACCATAGATACAAATTCAAGCAGTCTAATGCTAGACTTATCAACATTTGACCTGTTGATGTGCTATGAATATTCTATCTGGCAATAAATAAATGAGAATAAAACAACTCTGGTGTATTTTTCAGAGATTATGCTGACAGATGCTTGTAGAGAGCTTGGGGAGCACTCTCTGGGCTGTGTCCTCATCAAGATTCTATTGGCAAATTTTAGAGTCTTAAAGGCAGGAAGAAGTGTTATGTTCTTGGTAGAGTATTAACTGGTGAATTAGAACTTAGGGTTGTAAAATGTAGACCAGGGATGCCCAACTTTTTGACTTTCCTTGGGCTGCATCAATTAAAGAGGAATTATAACAGGCCACACCATGAATTATGTAATATAGTGTATATACACAATAAAACTTTTATATATTTTTTATTGTAAAGTTTAGAAAAATGAGAACAGTGTAAAAGTAGGGGGAGATTTTACCTTGTTTTTATAAAACTAATCTATCAATGTCTGGTTTGATGGAAGTGGTTGTAATTCTTTTGAGTTCTCAAGGTGTTTGTCAGAAATGTTTGACTTTTACTCTTTGAGTGCTTCATAAATGAAAAGAGTTGCTTGCAAATGTATGTGCTGCCAAAAAGTGATGTCATGAATAAAGTGTGATTGCTAACTTCATGCATGGAACACTGTGGCCCTGTGTGGTGACACTACACTCAGCTGCTTGAGAACCTGCCAAGATGCGTTCTAGAGTGTGATTGTAGCATTATGCATTCCCACTAGCAATGAATGAGGTTTCCTGTTGTTCCACAGAATCACAAGTAACTGGTGTTGCCAGGTTTTTAAAATGCTTGCCATTATAATAGTGTGTAGGTTATTTCATTGCTGTTTTCTTTTTTTTTGAAATTTGTTTTATTTTTAAAATGTGGGGAACAATTGAGGATTAAGTATACAGATGGTCATTGTACAGGTAAAGTTTGGACCTTTCTTTAGTCCTCACTTTGCCTGGTTTGAGATCAGGTGCCCTTATTAATGTTATGTGCCCCTCCCCTGTCTACTGCTAATCCCTTTCTTGTAGTACTATGGTAAACATTCAGGGTCCACTTATGAGTGAGAACATGTGGTACTCAGTTATTTGGTTTTGGACAAATCACTGAGTATTATAGACTCTAAATTCATCCAAGTTGCTGGGAAGTCCATAATTTTGTTCTTCTTTATGGCTGTGTCATATTCCATCATTTATATGTACCACATTTTTTAATTCAGTACAGTTTCGATGGGCAGCATGGTTGGTTCCGTGTTTTTACTATTTTAAGTAGTGTTGCAATAAACATGGCATGTGCAGGTATCTTTTTTGGCAGAGTGGTTTAAGTTCGTCTGGGTATATTCTCAGAAGGGAGATTGCTGTGTTATATGGAATGTCAATTACTAGTTCCTTTAGGAATCGCCACACTGTTTCCCATAGAGGTTGAACTAGTTTGGATTCCCACCAACTGTGTAGAAGTGTTCCCTTTTCTCCACATCCTCACAAAATCTGTTGTTTTTTGTTTTATTAATCATGGTCATTCTTACTGGGTTTAGGTGGTATCTCAATGTGGTTTTGATTTGCATTTCTCTGCTGATTAATGAGGCTGAGAATTTTTTTCATGTGTTTGTTGGCTGGTATATGTCATTGCTGTTTTAATTTGCTTTTCCCTAATGCACAATGTAATTTATTTTCCTATACCTCTCCAATATTGAGCAGTTTAAAAAATGCTTATTAGCTGGGCTCGGTGACTCAGCCTGTAAGCCTGCGCCTTTGGGAGGCTGAGGTAAGTGGATTGCCTGAGCCTGCGGGTTCGAGACCCTCATCTCTACAATAAATTTAAAAAAAAATTAGCAGGGCATGGTAGTGTGCGCCTGTATTTCCAGCTACTTGGAAGGCTGAGGTGGAAGGATTGCCGGAGCCCAGCGGGTCAAGGCTGCAGTGGCCGGGATCAGCCACCGCACTCCAGTCTGGGTGACAGAGTGAGACTCCAACTCAAAAAATATATATATGCTTATTTCCCATCCGTCTATTTTCTCTGGTAAGTTGTCTGTTCATATATTGACCTAAATGTTGTTTAATCAATATTTTATTTTTTGAGTTGGAGTCTCACTTTGTCACCCAGACTGGAGTGCAGTGGTCACTCCCGGCCACCACAGCCTCGACCTGCTGGACTCCGGCAATCCTTCCGCCTCAGCCTTCCAAGTAGCCGGAATTACAGGCATGTGCTACCACACCTGACTGATTTTTTTATTTATTGTAGAGATGAGGTCTTGCCTGCCCAGGCGGGTCTCGAACCCGCGGGCTCAGGCAATCCACTCACCTCAGCCTCCCAAAGGCGCGGGATTACAGGCTGAGCCACCGAGCCCGGCTAATATTTTTTTTTAATGTAGAGTTTTAATAGTTATTTGCATACTTTGCATGCAAGTCTTTTATTAGATTATCTATTTTGCGTATGTATTCTCCCAGTCTGGAGCTTGTCTTTTCAGTCTTTAAATAGTGTCTTTCACACATGCATGGACACTTTTATTTTAATAAAATCTATTACCAATTTTCTTTCATGGATTGTGCTTTTTGTATATAGACACTAATCACCACATTGAAGTACATGCAGCTTTTCCCTTATGTTTTTCAGAATAATTTTTATTGCTTTGCTTCTTGTATCAATGGACAGTTTTCACTGAATTTGTGTGTAAGGTGTAAAGTTTGAGTCTGGTCTGTTATTTTCCATATAGCTCTTCATTTATTCCTTCCCTTCTTATTGAAGAGACTGTCTTTTCTCCATTGAATAGTCTTTCCTTCTTTGATCCCAGTCAAATGGACTTTATTTGCATAAGCCTATGAAATGGCTGTCTCTATTGTGTTTCAATGATCTGTGTGTCTAGTATTTTTTTGTTATTATGTGGCTTTGTAATAAACCTTGGAATTGGAAAATGTAAGTTCTTCAACTTTGTTCTTCATCATTATTTTCTAGACTTCTTAAGGCTTAAAAAGAGTTTATAAATATCTATAACATAGCTTGTTGAGATTTTATTGGGATTGTGCTGAATTTGTAGATCAAGTCAGAAAGAAATGAAATCTAAACAATATTGTGTCTTAATCATGAGCAAGGAATA
>NW_007252542.1:0-8804 GCF_000164805.1 Carlito syrichta | reverse complement strand
AAAAATTAGCCGAGTGTGGTAGTGCGTGCCTATAGTTCCAGCTACTTGGAAGGATGAGGCGAAAGGATCACCGGAGCCCAGCGGGTCGAGGCTGCGGTGGCCAGGAGTGGCCACTGCACTCCAGTCTGGGTGTCAGAGTGAGACTCCAGCCCCCCCAACAAAAGAATCTGTAAGACCAACAAGGAGGCCTCCACAATATAGCGAGCTTGGGAATGTTCCCTGGCCTGCAGGGGCTTTGCGATCTGACCTTTTCTCCCCCGTGTGAAGCCTGTGAGCATGCCATCTGTGGACTTTGCCACTGTGTCTTTGGGGAGAAATAGATTGTTCCTGCTCTGGTGACTGAGGATGGGAATTTGCCTGGGCTTTTTTGAGAGTGCTTCTTCTTTTTTTTTCTTTTTAATTTTAAGTTTTTTTATTTTAATATTGGCAGGTACAATTCAGGGTTAGTTATACAAATATTCATTGGGCAGGTACCCTTGTTGATAAGGTGTGCCCCTCCTTCCCCAGGCAGATTCCCACTACTGCCAGTTCCACCTGCTCAGCCCCCCCCCAGGTCCCCACAGTTTCCTGTTACTGTCAGTCCTTTTCTTATAGTATTATGATAGTTGTTCAAGGTCCACTTGTGAGTGAGAACATATGATACACAGTTCTTTGTTTCTATGAAAGATCAGAGTGTTTTCCTTAAACGGTAAGCAGATAGCCTTTTGTTTTCTGTACAGTTTTTGTATAATTTATTCTTTCTCATATAATATTTTATCAAGAAGTATCCATAACCATAGTAGAGTTTTAATAGTTACTTGCATATTTTGCAAGCAAGTCCTTCTTCAGATCATCTATTTTGCATATGTATTTTCCCAGTTTGGGGCTTATCTTTTCTGTTTTTGAATAGTTTCTTTCATACATGGACATTTTAACTTAATAAAATGTACATTAGTAATTTTTATTTCATGGATTATGCTTTTTGAGTTGTATGTAGACACTAATCACCACACTGAAGTTCATGCAGATTTCCCGTGTTTTTCAGTATAGTTTTTATAGGTTTATATCTTATATCAATGGACAGTTTTCACTAAATTTGTGTGTAAGGTGCAAAGTTTGAGACTGTGTTATTTTCCATATGGCCCTTCATTTGTACCAGCCCCTCTTATTGAAGAGACTGTCTTTTCTCTGTTGAATAGCCTTTACTTCTTTGATCACAATCAAATGGACTATAATTGCATGGGTCTATTAAATGACTGTCTCTATTGTGCTTCACTGACCTATGTGTAGGTCTACAACAAATGGATACTTGCCACAGTATCCATTTATTTAAAGTTTTAGTAAGTTGAACACATAGGCATGTTGCAGTACTTTTATGGATTCAGAATTGTTTCTGGGAGAACACCTGATGCAGATTCAGAGAGAAGGAAGTACATAGAGTCATAAAATTAAAAAAAAATTGGGATGGATGAGTGTTTGTTGGAGACATAGCATAATTTAAGGCAAAGAAATAAAGATGGTTTGATTATTTTTAATAGTTAACTTTCCTACAACTTTAAAGTAATTGGAAAGTGTTGAAAATGGACAAATATAATTCACAACATTATTTTTTGGTTCTTATTTTATTTATACCAAAGCCAGAGTTCCTCATACGTTTACTTTCCTTATATTATTGATAAGTTAAATGGATGTAACTTATCAATAATATTTTTGACACATACTTCTTGGCTTATCTCATTTTCAAAGGAATTTGTCACGTTTGACATTTTCTTATGACACAGTGACATCCTTAAACATGCTCAATTGCTTTCATCTTACTAAAAATGCTCTTTATAGAAGCTCGCTGTGAAAAAATTTGTCAAAAGTATTTACTGGCTGGGCATGGTGGCTCACACCTGTCATCCCAGCACTTTGGGATGCTGAGGCAGGCTGATTGCTTAAGCTCATGAGTCCAAGACCAGCTTGGGCAACATAGCAAGATTGCCTTACTATAAAAATAATAATAAAATTAGCTCGGCTTGGTGACGTATGCTTGTAGTACCCGCTACTTGGTGAATCACCTGAGCCCAGGAGGGTGAAGCTGCTGTGAGCCGTGATTGCTGTCATCATGCCACTGCATTCTAGCTTGGGTGACAAAATGAGACTCCAACTCAAAATAAAGAGAATAATAATAATAGTAGAATCAAGATTATGCTCAGATTTTCATAGGCAAAATATACATATCAGCTTAAGGAGATGTAATTCTTGGGTGTTTCTTGCCTTCTCCCAGCATCCATGAAACCGAAAAGTTAACATTTTGGCTCAAAAATAGGGTAAAAATCCAAGAACCGAGAGAGTAGGGAAGACAGTGGCCGAGCCAGTCAGACTATGCGAGTCCCCGTGTACGTGAGTGTATGGAAAATGTTATATAATTGTTGGTGAGTGAGCGGGTGTGTGAGTGGCTGACTGAGTGAGCACTAGGAACATAGTGGCCAGGGCTCTCCTGGTGCAGCGACAGGTGCCACAGCTGCTAAGCTTAGACCCTAGCAATTCCTGGGATGCAGAAGCCAAGCACCATTATCTTTTTCTTTTTCTTTTTCTAAATCAACAAACCCTCCCTGAGAAGAAAATGCTGGGAGAGACTGGCTAAGTGGGGTTCATGAGAGGCTGGCCAGACCCCTGGGCAACAGCTGGTGCTGCAGATTCTCTTTGTCATCCCTGGCTTTCCTCAGAAGCAGAGAACCATTTTTTTTAATGGACAGAAGTTTTCCTTTGAAAAAGCATGGGGAGCAACTGTCGCCCCAGGCTCTGCCTCACCATTGAAGCAGGAAAGAGATTGTCAGCTCCTGGCTTTGCCTCACCACTTCAGCACCTGACAGGGCTCTGGCAGGGTCTGTGGTGGGAGTACAGAGGCAAGTTCCCATGGAAAAGGACAAGAGAGGCACCCCAGCACCATCTTGAAGGCAGGGCAGGAAAGTGCCCTGACGTGCTCACCACGGAGCAACAGATCCAATTGGTGGTTCAACTAGTCAGGGATCAATTGTGACCCAGAGGGACTATCCTGAAAGCACAAACTTCAGAGGGACCTGACAAGTGCTGAGTTCCAGGCGACCCACCCCCTGCCTTGATCCAGCAGTGACACAGAGTGTGTGGCCAGAAAAGGGTGAAGAAGAAATCCAGAGTAGATCAGTGATGAGTCTGGGGCTGACCCAAACCCCTCCTCCCCAGTAATCCCTTGAACATCAGACCCATACAGCTGGGCCATGACTGAGAGGGACAAACCCAGGTGGAGTCTGGACATCAGTCACAGTAGGAGAACTCCATTCCAGGATAGGCCTGGCTGGGGCACCCATGGTGCGAGTACGTACCTGGGGAAGAGACCATCCTGTACCTCCCCACTGGAGGAGATCTCCCTGACCATATGAGAGTGGGAGGGGAGGAGTGCAGCCCCAATCACTCCCACTACACCTACTCCTTTACCACTTTGTTCCCTGAGGAGAGAGTGAGAGGTGGCTCTGCTGGAGACCCCTGATTGGAGGAACCATTGCACAGCTTGCAAAAAGAGGGCAGATTTTTAAAAATTTTTCAATTATTTTAAAATTACTTTTGACTGTTTGTTTGTTAGTTCATCTATTTAAAAATATTTTTGCTTTGTGCATGAATGTGTATGTGAGAGTTTGATCGGCATTCCCTCCCAATTTTTTTCTTTTCTTTTTCTCTTTCTTTTTTCTTTTCTTTGTCATTTTCTATTTATGTGTGTATGTGAATGATTGAGTGTTCTTCTTCTGATAATGTTGTTGATAGTTGTTTTTGCTCTTTTGTTCTTCTGGGTTTCTAGAATATCCACTTTATATTGTTTAAGGTATGTGTCAATATAAGTGTGAGGGTTCAACCTGAATCCTTTTTTTTTATTATGTTATTTTTCTCTGGTCGTTCTGTCTTTCTTCTCTATATACTTTGTGCCAGGCATGTGTGTGCATGTGTGTGTGTGTGTGTGTGTGTGTGTGTGTGTGTGTGTGTTTAGATTTCTTTTTTTTTGTTGTTTGTATTGTTATGCTTTCTTGTTATTCCAGGTTGTTTTGGGGTGTGTGGGCATGTATTCAAATGCTTTTGCATTGGTTTCTGCTTTGCATCATCATATAGAGTGGTGGTGGGAGGTGGGTCTCAGGGAACATTTCAAATAGCAAGTAGTTTCTCATTCCTAGTGCTCCATCCCCTACTTTATTCAAATTTCAAAAACTACGAGAAACAGCAACACTTCCCATCTACCGTCCTATTTCAGAATAGAACAAATCCAGAGTCCAGATCAGGGAAGGATAGAGGCCTGAGGAAACATCAGAAGGAAAAACCTCTCCCACTGACACTGAATAACAGAAGTAAAGAGAAGATCAAGAGATCTGTAACAAATAAGACAAAACCAAATGGAGGCCTCAGGCAATTTCAAGTGTACCAAAGACAAAACTCCTAAAAAATCAGAACTTGGTTCCCAAACAATAGAAGTCACCAATGATTGATCCCAGAATATGACAGGGATAAGGGAATGGATGGAAAGAGTGAATAAGACTCAAGAAAGACAAGATACAGCACTGAAAGAACTTGTAACAGAGATTTTGGCAATAAAAATTTTCCTCTAGGGAATAAATAACAAGATGACAAGCATGGAAAGCAAATTTAATCTAGCTGAAGAATGAATCTAAGAACTTGAAGACCAGATCATGGAATTAACCCGATCTGTAAAAAAAACATAGAAAGAATCCTCAGAAAGAAAGAACACAGCCTACGAGATATGTGTGATTATACCAAGAGACTGAACTTACAACTGATTAGTATCCCAGAAGAAGAAAAGGAAATGGAGAACAACTTGGAGCAAGTATTCCAGGAGGTAATCCAAGAAAATTTTGCCATCTCACCAGAGATGTGACAAGCCAAGCACAAGAGATACAGAGAACCCACACAAGATATCAAATAAGAAGATCAAACCCTAGACACATAGTAATTTGTCTACACAAAGAAGGCACAAAAGAAACATCCTAAAGGTAGCAAGAGAGAAAGGTTAGACTACCTACTGGGGAAAATCAATCAGAATAGCAGTAGATCAGCAGAAACACTACAAGCAATAAGGGACTGGAGTCCTATATTTAAAGTCCTCAAAGTAAAACAATTTCTTTGTTTTTGTTTTTGTTTTTTTGAGTTAGAGTCTCACTCTGTCGCCCAGACTGGAGTGCAGTGGCCGCTCCCGGCCACGGCAGCCTCAACCTGCTGGGCTCCAGCGATCCTTCCGCCTCAGCCTTCCGAGTAGCCGGAATTACAGGCACGTGCTACCACACCCAGCTAATTTTTTGATTTACTGTAGAGATGATGTCTCGCCTGCCCAGGCGGGTCTCGAACCCGCGGGCTCAGGCTATCCATTCACCTCAGCCTCCCAAAGGCACGGGATTACAGGCTGAGCCACCGAGCCCGGCTAGGAAAACAATCCTATCCAGCCAAGCTCAACTTCATCAGTGATGGAGAATTAAAATCCTTACCAGACATCCAATACCTAACAGATTTTGCAACTTCCAGACGAACTCTACAGGAGACACTTAAAAAGGTATTAAGCACAGAAGAAAGAAAAGAATGACCACATACTTCCCAAGAGAACAGCAGAGCACAGAATCAACAGAGAATACAGCACAAGAAACTTTAAAACACACAGATACATTAAACCCAAAGCCAAAAGAAAACAAGCAAGCAA
This sequence comes from Carlito syrichta, assembly GCF_000164805.1. Lineage (NCBI taxonomy): Eukaryota > Metazoa > Chordata > Mammalia > Primates > Tarsiidae > Carlito > Carlito syrichta. Next base: position 3,112 of record NW_007252542.1, on the reverse strand, counting down.
AGAAAAAGACATTATAAGATCCTCACGACAGGGGGAAACAATCAAATTGCAATAATCAGCCTGAATGCGAATGGACTAAATGCACCACTGAAAAGACACAGAATGGCAAACTGGAGAAGAAACCATGGAGACTCATCTCACAACAAGGGACGCACATGGATTCAAAGTTAAAGAATGGAAAAAAGGTTTCCAGGCAAATGGATCACAAAAAAGGCAGGCGTTGTGATCTTAATATCAGGAAAAACGACCTTCAAGCTATCAAAAATTAAAAAAGATGCAAAAAGACACTACATAATGATAAAAGGTTCAGTCCATCAACAAGAAATATGCATTCTAAACATATATGCACCCAACAGAGGAGCACCAGCATTTATAAAGCCACTACTAAATAAACTAAAAAAAGAAAGTGAGTCAAACACAGTTATAGCAGGGACTTGAATACCCCACTGACAGCCCTAGATAGATCATCCAGACAACAAATCAACAAGGAGATCCAGAACCTAAACCTGATGCTTAATCAAATGTACTTAATAGATACCTACAGATTATTTCACCCAACAACCACAGAATATACATTCTGCTCATCACCACATGGAACATACTCCAAGATCGATCACGTCCTTGGTCATAAATCAAGCATAAACAAATTCCATAAGGTTGAAATCTTGCCCTGCACATTCTCAGGCCACAGTGGAATAAAAATGAATATCAACAGAAACAACATGTCTCCAAAGCCCACAAGGACATGGACAATAAACAGCAAGATGCTGAACAACTGCGGAGTCAACACTGAAAACAAAACAGAAATTAAAAGATTCCTGGAAACAAATGAAAATGAAGAAACATCATACCAAAACCTCTGGGATGCCATGAAAACAATTCTAAGAGGGGAATTTATCTCTCTATGAGCACACATCAAGAAAATGGAAAGATTCTAAGTGGAAAGCCTAACAAATCACCTAAGGGAGCTGGAAAGAGAAGACCATGAAAACCCCAAATTTAGCAGAAGAATCCAAATCACAAAAATAAGAGCCCAAATACAGGACATAGAAAAATAAATATCCTAGAAAACATTAACAAAACCAAAAGCTGGTTCTTTGAAATGATTAGCAAGATTGCTGAACCCCTAATCAGAATGACCAAGAAAAAGAGATAAAAAGGCCAAATTAACACAATCACAAACACAAAAGATCAAATCACAACTGACTCTGAAGAAATGCAAAAGACTATCAGAGATTACTATATACACCTGTATGGAAACAAACTTCATAACCTAGATGAAATGGAGGACTTTGTGACATCACACAACCTCCCCAGGTTGAAACAAGAAGACATTGAGACATTAAATGGACCAATAACAACCTAGGAAATTGCCTCTGTTATATGAAAACTACCTACATAAAAAAGCCCTGAACTGGATGGCTTTCCAGCAGAATTCCTCAAAATTTACAAGGAGGAGCTGATATCAATCCTACTGAAAGTATTCCAGGCAATTGAGCAAGATGGAATTCTCCCCAAATCATTTTAAGAAGTTAACATCAAACTCTACCCAAACCAGGTAAAGATCCAACAAAAAAAGAAAATTACAGATCAATATCCCTTGTGAACATAGATACAAAAATTCTCAAAAATATTCTAGCAAATTGGATCCAAGAACACATCTCAAAAATCATCCACCATGACCAAGTAGGCTTCATCCCCAGGGAGCAGTACTGATTCAACATTCACAAGACCATAAATGTCCTTAAATATATCAACAGATGTGAAAACAAGAACCACCGTGATTATCTCATAAGGTGAAGAAAAAGCTTTTGATAAAATCCAGCATCCCTTCTTGATAAAAACCTGAAACACCTAGGTATAGAAGAAACATAACTCAAAATAGTGTCATCTATGATAAACTCAAAGCTAACATTTTGTAATATGGACAGAAACTGGAAGCATTTTTCCAGAAAACTGGAATAAGACAAGGCTGTCCACTCTCACCTTTCTTGTTCAACATTGTGTTTGAAGTCCTAGCTCAGTCAATTAGACAAGAGAAGGAAATAAGGGGTATCCAAATAGGAAATGAAGAAGTCAAGTTATCCCTCTTTGCTGATGATATGAAACCTTGAAAATCCAAGAGAATCTATCAAAAACCTGCTTGTACTGATAAAGGACTTTGGCACAGTCTCAGGGTACAAAATAAATGTGCAAAAGACAGTTGCATTCCTATACACCAACAACAAGCAGGCAGAGATCCAAATAAAAAGCTCAATCCCATTCACAATAGCCCAAAGAAATACCTGGGCATCTTCCTAACCAGAGAGGTGAAAGAACTTTACAATGAGAGCTACCAAACAGTGCTCAAAGAAATCCAAGAAGACACAAACAAGTGGAAAAATATTCCATGCTTGTGGATAGGAAGAATCGACATAATTAAAATGCCCATCCTACCAAAGGTAATCTACAGATTCAATGCAATACCCATTACGTTACCAGCATCATTCTTCTCAGTCCTGGAAATGACAATACAGAAATTCATATGGAAACATAAATGACCACTAATAACCAAAACAATCCTTAGCCTTAGCAAAAGAAGCAAAGCAGTAGGTATCAGAATTCCAGACTTCAAACTTGACTATAAGGCTACAGAAATCAAAACAGCATGGTATTTACAAGAACAGGCACGTAGTCCAATGGAAGAGGATAGAGATTCCAGAAGCAAAGCCTCAATTCCTCAACTAATTCATCTTTGATAAAGCCTCCAACAACAACCACTGGGGAGAGGAGAACCTATTCAGTAAATTGTGCTGGGAAAACTAACTGACCACATGCAGAAGATGAAACAGGACTCCTACCTATCATAGACAAAAATTAACTCTAAGTGGATCAAAGACCTAAACGCAAAATCTCAAACTAGAAGAATCTTAAAAAGCGTGGAAGACACCGTTATGGAAATTGGAACTGGCAACCAGCTCCTATTCAGAACCCTAAAGGCCAATACCTTAAGAAATAAGACAGGTGGGACCTCATCAAACTACGACCTTCTGCAAAGCAAAGGAAACCATCAAGAGAGCAGGGAGACTTCCCAGAGAATGGGAAAAAAATATTTGCCAGCTGTATATCTCAC
>NW_007252541.1:2770-8214 GCF_000164805.1 Carlito syrichta | reverse complement strand
CCAGCTGACATATCTCACTGATTTAATTAATTAGCCAGCTGGCTAGCCAGCTCACTTAACTAGCTAGCTACCTTGCTAGCCAGCTGACTAGCCAGCTCACTTAACTAGCTGACTTATCTGGCTGACTACCTATCTAGTCAGCTGACATAAGTAGTCAGCTAACTAGCTAGCTACCTAGCTGGCCAACTGACTTAAATATTTAGCTAACTAGCTAGCTACCAAGCTAACCAGCTGACAAATTTTTAGCTAAAGTCCTAGCTAGCTGTCTTAATCAACTGACTTAACTCATTAGTTAATGAGCTAGCTAGCTGACTGAACCAGCATACTTAACTCGTTACATAACTAGCTAGCTAGCTGACTCAACAAGCTAACTTAAATCATTTGCTAACTAGCTAGCTAGCTGACTCAACCAGCTGACTTAACTAGTTAGCTTACTAGCTAGCTAGCTCAACGAACCAGCTGACTTAAATCATTATCTAACTAGCTAGCTAGCTAACTGAACCAGCTGACTTATCCCATTAGCTACCTAGCTAGCTAGCTGACTCAACCAGCTGACTTAGCTAGTTAGAAGGCTGAGTTACAGAACTGACTTAGACAGCTGACTTAACTAGTTGGCTAACGAGGAATCCAGCAGACTTAACTAGTTGGCTAACGTGTTAGCCAGCAAACCCAACAAGTTGGCTAAGAAGCTAGCCAGCATTCTCAACTAGTTGGTTAACAAGCTAGCCACCTGTCTCAACTAGCTGGCTAATGAGCTAGCCAGCTGACTCAACTATCTGGCTAAAGAGCTAGCCCCAGACTAAAATAGATGGCTAATGAGCTAACCAGCTGACACAACTCACAGGCTAACTAGCTAGCCTGCTGACTCAACTAGCTGGCTAATGAGCTAGCCAGCTGACTTAACTAGCTGACATAACTAGCTAACCAACTGGCTAGCCATCTGACTTAACTAGCGAGCTACCTATCTAGCCATATGACTAGCCAGCTGACTTACACAGCTGGTTTAAAAAGTCAGCAAGCTGGCTAGACAGCTGTGTTAAGTAGCTAGCTACATACCAAGAAAGCTGGCTAGCCAGTTGACTTAACTAGCTGACTTAACCAGATAGCCAGCTGGCTAGCCAGGTGACAACTGTCTAGTTACCAACCTACCCGGCTGGCTAGCAGCTGACTTATCTAGCTGATTTAACATGCTAGCCAGCTGGCTAGCAAGCTCACTTTTCTAGCTAGCTACCAACCTAGCCAGCTGGTTAGACAGCTGAATTAACTAGCTGATTTAACAAGCTAGAAAGCTGGCAATAAGATTGAATTAACTAGCTGATTAACCAGCTAGTGAGTTTGCTAGCCTGCTGACTTAACTAGCTAGTTACCTAGCTAGCAGACTGGGTAGTCAGCTACTTAACTGGCTGACTTAACAAGTTAGCAAGCTGGCTAGCCAGCTGACTCAACTAGCTTGCTACCTAGCTAGCAGGTTGTCTAGCCACTTGACTTAAATAGCTGACTTAACCAGCTAACCAGCTGGCTAGCCAGGTGACTCACCTAGGTGATTTAACTAGTTAGCAAGCTGTCTAGCCAGCTGACTTAACAGGCTGATATTACTAACTGGACAGGTGGCTAGCCAGCTGACTTAATTAGAAAGCTACCTAGCTAGCCAGCTGTCTAGCCAGCTGACTTAACTAGCTAGGCAGCAGACTAGCCAGCTGAATTAACTAGCTAGCTAACTAGCTAGCCAGCTGGGTAGCCAGCTGAATTAACTAGCTAGCTACGTAGCTAGCCAGCTGGATAGCCAGCTGAATTAACTAGCTAGCTACATAGCTAGCCAGCTGTGTAGCCAGCTGAATTAACTACCTGACTTAACAAGCTAGCCAGCTGCCAAGACAACTGTCGTTACTAACTTGCTACCTATCTAGCCAGCTTGTGAGCCAACTGGCATAACTAGTTGACTTAATCAGCTCGCCAACTGGTTTGCCAGCTGGCTTGCCAGCTGACTTAACTAGCTGTCATAATTAGCTAGCAAGCTGGCTAGCCAAGTGATTTAACTAACTCGCTACTTACCTAGCCAGTTGGCTAGCCATCTGACTTAATGAGCTGACATAACTAGATATACTGCTTGCTAGCCAGCTGAATTAACTAGCTTGCTACATAGCTAGCAACCTGGCTAAACAACTGAATTAACTAGGTGACTTAACTAGCTAGCCATCTGACTAGCCAGCTGAATTCACTAGCAAGCTAACTACCTAGTCAGCTGTCCATTGATATAGCCAGCAGACTTAACTCTCTGACTTAACCAGCTAAACAAATGGCTAGCTAACTGACTTAACTAGCTAGTAACTAATCTAGCAGGCTGGGTAGCCAGCTGACTTAACTAGCTGACTTAACCAGCAAGCCAGCTGGTTAGCCAGCTAATATAACTAGCCAGCCAGCTGACTTAACTACCTATCCAGCTGGCTAGCCAGTTGACTCAACTAGCTGACATAACTAGTTAGCCAGATGGTGAGCTAACGGAATTAACTAGTTGGCATCACTAACTAGCCATGTGTCTAGCCAGCTGACTTAACTAGCTGACTTAACCAGCTAGCCAGATGGCTAGCCAGCTGACTTAACCAGATGACTTAACTAGCTAGCCAGCTGGATAACCAGCTGAATAAACTAGCTGACTTAACCAGTTAGCCATCTGGCTAACCAACTGACTTAACTAGCTAGTTACCGAGCTAGGCAGTTGGGTAGCAAGATGAATTAACTAGCTGACTTGAAGAGCTAACCAGCAGGCTAGGCAGATGAGTTAACTAGCTGGATACCTTGCTAGCCAGCTGGCTAGACAGGTGATTTAACTAATTGGCTTAACGAGCCAGCCAGTTGGCTATCCAGCTGACTCAACTAGCTGACTTGACTAGCTAGCCAACTGGGTAGTCAGCTGCATAAACTAGCTTTCTACCTCTCTAGCCAGCTGGCTTGCCAGCTGACTATACTAGCTGACATAATTAGTTTCCTAGCTGGCTAGCCATCTGACTCAACTAGCTGTCTTAACTAGTTAGCCAGCTGACCAGCCATCTACTTAACTAGCTCGCTACCTAGCTAGCCAACTGGCTAACCCACTGACTTAAAGAGATGCCTTAATTAGCTAGCCAGCTGGCTAGCCAGTTGACTTTACTAGCTTGCTATCTAGCTAGCCAACTGGCTAGCCACCTGACTTAAGCTGATTTAGCCAGCTAGCCAGCTGGCTAGCTTGCTGAGTTAACTTGCTAGTTACCTAGCTAGCAGGCTGGGTAGCCAGCTGAGTTAACTAGCTGAGTTAAAAAGCTAGCCAGCTGGATGGCCAGCTGACTTAACGAGCTAGCTACCTCACTAGCCTGTTGGCTAGATACTTGACTTAGATAGCTGACCTCACCAGCTAGCTAGAAGGCTATCAAACTGACTTAACTAACTGACTTAACTAGCTCACTAGCTGGCTAGCCAGCTGACTTAACTCACTCTCAAATTAGCTAACAAGCTGGATAGAGAGCTGACTAAACTAGCTGATTTTATTAGCTAGCCAGCTGACTAGCCAAATGATTTAACTAGCTCGCTTCCTAGCTAGCCAGCTGGCCTGCCAGCTCACTTAACTAGCTGACTTAACCAGCTACCTTACTCGCTAGCCAGCATAATTAACCAACCTGCTACATAGCTAGCCAGCTGGACAACCGGCTGAATTAACTAGGTGACTTAACTAGCTAGGGAGTGACTAGCCGTGAATTACCAGCTAGTCACTAGCTGCCTTAACCAGCTAGCCAGCTGGCTAGAAAACTGACATCTAGCTAGCTACCTACCTAGCCATCAGGCTAGACAGCTGAATGACTAGCTGACTTAACCAGCTAGCCAGCTGGCTAGACAACTGATTTAACAAGCTGATATCACTAGTTACCCAGGTGGCTATCCAGCTGACTTAACTAGGGAGCTACCAACATAGCCAGGTGGTTAGCCAGCTGACTTAACTAGCTGACTTAACCAGCTAGCCAGCTGGCAAGCAAGCTGACTTATATAGGTAGCTAGCTACCTAGCCAGGGGCAAGCCAGCTGACTTAACTAGCTGTCTTAAGGAGCTAGCCAGCTGGTTAGTGAGCCGACTTTAACTAGCTAGCTACCAAGCTAGCCTGTTGGCTAGCCACTTGACTTAACTAGCTGACTAAACCAGCTAGCCAGCTGGCTAGCCAGGTGAATCAACTAGCTGACTTAACTAGTAAGTCAGTTGGCTAACCAGCTGACTTCAGTAGCTGACATAACAAGCTAGCCAGCTGGCTAGCAAGCTGACTTCATTAGCCAGCTATCTAGCTAGCCAGCTGGCTGGCCAGCAGACTTAACAAGCTGAGTTAACAAGCTGGCCAGCTGGCTAGCCAGCTGACTTAACTTGCTGACTTAAGTAGTTAGCCACTGGGCTAGCCAGCTGACTTAACTAGCTGACTTAGCCAGCTAGCCAGCTGGCTAGCAAGCTGACTGAACTAGCTGAATTAATTAGCTAGCCAGATAGCTAGCCAACTGAATTAACTGGCTCACTAGCTAGCTAGCCAGCTGACTAGTCAGCTGACTTAATTATCTGACTTAACAAGCTGGCCTGCGTGCTCACCAGCTGAATTAACTAGATTGCTATATAGTTGGCCAGCTGGCTAGACAGGTGAATTAACTAGGTGGTTTAACTAGCTAGCCAGCTGACTACATAGCTGACTTTAATAGCTAGCTACCTGGCTAGCCAGCAGACTTAACTAGCTGACTTAACTAAATAGCTAGATACCTACCTAAACAGCTAACGTAAATATTTAACTACATAACTAGCTAACTGACTTAACAAGCTAGCTGACTAGTTGCTAGATGAGATAACTAGCTGACTTAACTAGCTAGCAGACTAGCTAGCAAGCTGACTTAACTAGATGAAATAATTAGCTAGTCAGCTGGCTGGCCTCCAGATTTAACTAACTTTTAACTAGCTAGCCAGGTGATTATCCAACTGACTTTATGGGCTGACTTAACCAGCTAGCCAGCTGATTAGCCACCTGACTTAACTAGGTGACTTAACTAGTTAGCCAACTGACTTGCCAGCTGACTTAACTAGCTAGCTACCTAGATAGACAGTTGGCTAGCTAGCTGACTTTGCTAGCTAAATTAACCAGCTAGCCAACTGACTAGGCAGCAGATATAACTTGCTGGCTACCTAGCTAGCCAGCTGGTAGCCAGCTGACTTAACTAGTTAACTTAATTAGCTAGCCAGGTGGGTAGCCAACTGACTTAACTCACTTGCTGCCTAGCTAGCCAGCTGGCTAGCCAGCTGAGTTAACTAGCTGACTTTACTAGTTTGACACCTAGCTAGCCAGCTGACACAAGTAGTTAGCTAACTACCTAGCTACCTATATAGGCAGCTGACTTAAACAGTAAGCTAAATAGCTAGCTACCTACCTAAACAGCTAACGTAAATATTTA
>NW_007252541.1:0-915 GCF_000164805.1 Carlito syrichta | reverse complement strand
TTAAATAGTCACCAGGCTTGGTGGCCAGTCGGATAGCCATCTGGCTTAACTAGCCAGCCACCCTGCTGGTCAGTTGGCTAGCCAGCCTGCTTAACTAGCCAGCCACCTGGCTGGCCAGCTGGCTAGCCAGTCGTGTTAACTAACCAGACTACTGGATGGCCAGCTGGCTACCCAGCCAGATTAGCTAGCCAACCACCTACCTGGTCAGCATGCAAACCAGCCGGCTTAACTTGCCAACCACCTAGCCAGTCAGCCAGCTAGCCAGCTGACTTAACTCGCTGACTTAACTAGCTAGCCAGGGGGCTAGCCAGCTGACTTAACAGGCTAGCTACCTAACTAACCAGCCAGCTAGCCAGTTGACTTAGCTAGCTGACTTAACCAGCCAGCCAGCTGGCTAGCCAGCTTACATGGCTAGTTAACCACCTACCTAGCCAGCTGGCTAGCCAGCTGACTTAACTAGCTAGCTACCTAGCTAGCCAGCAGGCTAGCCAGCTGACTAAACTAGCTAGATACCTAGCTTACCAGCTGGCTAGTCAGCTGACTTAACTAGTTGACTTAACTAGCTAGCCAGCTGGCAAGCCAGCTGATTATTTAGCTTGCTACCTAGCTTGCCAGCCGTCTAGCCAACTGAATTAAGTAGCTGACTTAACCAGCTAGCCAGCTGGCTAGCACGTTGACTTAACTAGCTAGCAACCTAGCTAACCAACTGGGTAAACAGCTGACTTAATTTGTTAGCTAATAAGCTGGTCAGCTGACTTAACTTGTTACGTAATGAGCTAGCCAGCTGACTCAACTAGCTGGCTAACAAGCTAGCCAGTTGACTAAACAGGTAGGGTAATGAGCTAGCCAGCTGACTCAACTAGCTGGCTAATGAGCTAGACAGCTGACTCATCTACTGCCTAATGGTCTAGCCAG
>NW_007252540.1:0-7157 GCF_000164805.1 Carlito syrichta | reverse complement strand
CATAACTGGGGACTTTAATACCCCACTCACAACCCTAGACAGATCATCAGGACAAAAAAATCAGTAAGGAGATCCTGAACCTCAATGAGACTCTGGACCAAATGGACTTAATTGGTAGCTATAGAACACCCAGCCAAAGATCACAGAATACACATTCTACTCATCACCGCTTGGAACATATTCTAAGTTTGACCATATAATTGGACATAAATCAAGCATAAGCAAATTAAAAGAACTGAAATTCTACCATGCACCTTCTCGAACCAGAGTGGAATAAAAATAAACATTGACACCAACAAGGTCCCCCCAAAACCCACAAAGACATGGGCGCTAAACAGCATGATACTAAACAACTCCTGGGTCAATGATGAACTCAAAACAGAGATCAAAAGATACCAATAACAATCAAGGAAATTGACTACGTAATAAGAAAACTACCTACAAAAAAAATCCCTGGTCCAGATGACTTTCCAGCAGAATTCTACAAGACACTTAAGGAGGAGCTGATACCAATCCTACTGAAGGTATTCCAGGCGATTGAAAAAGATGGAACTCTCCCCAAATCATTTTACGAAGCCAACATCACATTGATACCCAAGCCAGGTAAAGATTCAACAAAGAAAGAAAACTACAGGCCAATATCTTTGATGAACATAGATGCTAAAATTCTCAACAAGATCCTAGCCAAACCAGATTCAACAATACATCTCAAAAATCATCCATCATGACCAAGTAGGCTTCATTCCTGGGATGAAAGACTGGTTCAAAAATTTGAACCATTTCCTCTGAAAACTGGCACAAGATAAAGATGCCCACTCTCACCCCCCCTGTTCAACATAGTATTGGAAGTCCTGGCTCAAGCAATCAGAGAAGGGAAGGCAATCTGGGTTATCCAAATAGGAAAAGAGGAAGTCAAGTTATCTCTCTTTGCAGATTATGTGATTGTGTACCTTGAAAACCCAAGAGAATCTGTCAAAAACCTCCTTATACTGATAAAGGCCTTTGGCAAAGTCTCAGGATACAAAATAAATGTACAAACGGCAATCACATTTCTCTACACCAATAATAAACAAGCAGAAACCCAAATAAAAAACACAATTTCATTCACACTAGCCACCAAAAAAATGAAATACCTTGGCATCATCCTAACCAGAGATGTTTAAGACCTTTACAATGAAAACTACAAAATACTGCACAAGAAATCAAAGATGCCACAAACAAGTGGAGAGATATCCCATGCTCATGGATTGGAAGAATCAACTTGGTGAAAGTTTCCATCTTACCTAAGTCAATCTACAAATTCAATGCAATAGCCATTCAATTACCAGCAACATTCTTCTCAGACCTAGAAAAAACAATACAGGAATTCATATGGAAACACAAACGTCCAAGAATAGCCAGAACAATCCTCAGCGAAAAAAACAAAGCCAGTGGTATCACATTACCAGACTTCAAAGTTTACGATAAAGCTACAATCATCAAAACAGCTTGGTATTTGTATAAGAACAGGCATATAGATCAACAGAATAAAATTGAGATTCCAGAAGCAAAACCTCAATTTCTCAACCAACTCATCTTCGACAAAGCCTCCATCACCTGCCACTGGGGAGAGGAGAACCTATTCAGTACATGGTGCTGGGAAAACTGGCTGACCACATGCAGAAGGATTGAAACAGGACCCCTATCTATCCCCATGTACAAAGGTTAACTCCAAATGGATCAGAGACCTAAATGTAAAACCTCAAACCATAAGAACCTTAGACAATGAAGGACATAGCCTCATGGATATTGGAACAGGCCTCCAATTACTGAACAAATCCCGAAACCCACAGGCCATAAGAGAGAAGATAGACAAGTGGGACCTCATTAAACTGACAAGCTTCTGCAAAGTCAAAGAAACCACCAAGAGAGCAGGGAAACAGCCTACAGACTGGGACAAAGTATTTGCCAACACCAGCTCAGACAGAGGTTTAACATCTTTGATCTATAGGGAACTCAAATGTGCTGAAAAGAAAAAAACAAACAACCCCATTATAAAGTGGACAAAAGATATGAACAGACACTTCACAAAGAAAGACATCAGTGCAGCCAACAGACACATGAAGAAATATTCAACTTCACTAATCATCAGGGAGATGCAAATTAAACCATACTGAGATACCACCTAACTCCACTCAGAATGGCAATTATCAACAACTCAAAAAATAACAGCTGCTGGAGAGGGTGTGGCACAAAGGGAACACTTCTATACTCTTGGTGGGAATGTAAACTAGTGTATCCTCTGAGGAAAGCAGTGTGGCGATTGCTAAAAGCTCTTAATATGAACCTCCCATGTGACCCCACAATACCCCTACTGGTATTATATCCTGAAGAACTCAAATCACTCTATAAAAAAGGTAGCTGCACACGTATGTTTATGGCAGCATTGTTCACAATAGCAAGAACCTGTAAGCAACCATGCTGCCCATGAAAATAGAACTAGATTTTTAAAAATGTGGTACATATACACGACAGATACTACGCAGCCATAAAAAGGAACAAAATCATGAATTTCCCAGGAACCTGGATGGAACTAGAGTGTGTAATACTGAATGACCTCTTTCAGAATGAAAGATCCGAGTATGACATGTTCTCACTCATATAATGGACCTTGAACATCCAATGTAATACTATAAGAAAATGAATGACCATACTGGGAAATGATGGCGGGGGGAAGGAGATGGGATTAACAGTAGCCAATATTTCTGGGGATGGGGAAACACCTCTCATCAACAGGGTGCCTGAATGAAACATAATTGTATACCTAACCCTTAACTGTACCCCACAACATCATAATAAAATATATTGATTAGAAAAATAAATAAATAAATAAAACAACACAAATAAAACAACAGAAACAAGGCAACACACACACACACAAACACACACAAAAGAAGAGTAACTAGAAAAGACCACTTTCAGAAGGAGATGCCAAAAGCATCCTTCCCTCATTCAGGAAATGATGCTGAGGGTGGTGCTGCCATCCAGAGGGTTCAGGCCTGTCGGGCAGACAGGCCTTTCCCTGGCACTCTCTGCTTCTTCTGTCTGTGATCTCTTTGATACTCACAGAGTCACACCCAGTAAAGATTATGTATGTCATTTGTAGATTTGAGTGAAACAGCTTTCCTGGGTCTCATATTCACTTAGAAAGAAGCAACAAGTCAAGTTGTTTGATAGATCGAGAGAGTGATGTAGTGAACATTAGTTGAACATTTCAAAACAGCTAGAGAAGAATAATTAAAATATTTCTAGTGTAAAGAAAAGATAAATATTTAAGGTGCTGTGCATCCCCATTGCCTTGATTTAATTATATGCCTGTATCAAAGTGTCAGCTATATCTTGAAAATATGTGCAGCTAATATTTATCAATATGAATACATGAGTTAGATTCTTGAAAACACTCCATACCCTTTGCCTCCCATGCTGTTATCTTTCTTCCCATGTGGCTTTCTCTTCCCATGTCTCCTTTAACAGGATGGCAAGCTCATAACTCTTATGTTATCATCAAACACTCCTCCTGGTGAGCCCAAGGAACACATGACTTCCAGTCCAATCATTTCCATTCATCCTCCAATTTGACAAAATAAGTGCAAATTGTGGCACTGTAGGTGTACTATGGGGTAGGCCATGTTTTTTCTTTCACGGAGGCTGAGTTAGTTGAGAGGGTGTTCCAGCAACATCACAAAGGAATTGGGGAAGCTTGTAGGTTTTTAAGGTTTTCTACATTTAATAAAACATATTGCACAGAATAACGTATTCATCTCATAAGTGAAATATAGTATGTGCTAAAGTATAGTGTTGATTACAGTATTCTAAGAAAACATTTCCGTGTAAGGCAGCCAGTGTAATATGTTTTTGCATTTTCGTGTGTGTATATAAAAGCTTCTTGGGACACACACACACACACACACACACACACACACACACACAAACACATTTATTTATATATTATTTTTCAAATATTCATTATAAAGATGTGGGGCACATTTCAAGATTAGGTATATAAACATTGATCATGCAGGTACCATTGTTGATGAGGTAAGTTCCCTCAACTGCTGGTGGGAATGCAAACTAGTACAACGTCTTTGTAAGACAGTGTAGTGATGTCTGAAAGGACAAGAAATGGACCTTCAATATGACCAAGCAATTCCCCATTGGGAATATACCTGAAGGAACTCAAATCATTCTACAGAAAAGATATCTGCACACATATGCTTGTTGCAGCTCTATTCAAAATAGTGGAAACATGGAACCAACCGTGTTGCCCATAGAAGCTGGTCTGGATACAAAAATGTGTCCATATACACAATATAATATTATGCAACCGTAAAGATGGACAAATACGTGGACTAGGCAGCAACTTGGATGGGTTTGGAGTCGATCATACTCAGTGATTTATCACAGAAAAAAGAGCAGAGTTCCATATGTTCTGACTCATAGACGGACCTTGAACAATTATAATGCTATCAGAAAGTGAATGGCAGTAGTGGCGAACTGTCAGGAAGCGGGGGTGATGTTGGCAGGTTAGGGAACTTTTCTCCCCAATTTTCAATCTTCCTGTACCTGAAGCAGCCTACCATGAGTCAAAAAAGAAAAAAACACACACAAAAATTAACTCTTAATGGGTCAGAGACCTAAATGTAAACCCTCAAATCATAAGCACCTTAGAAAATGCAGGACACACCCTTATGGAAATTGGACCTGGCCTCCAATTCCTGAACAAAACCCAAAACACACGGGCCATAAGAGATAAGTTAGACACGTGGGGCCTCATTAGACTGACAGGCTTCTGCAAAGTCAAAGAAACCATCAAGAGAGCAGGGAGACAGCCCACAGACTGGGAAAAGTATTTGCCAACCCCATGTCTGACTAAGGTGTAACATCTTGGATCTGCAAGGAATTCAAATGTGCTGAAAAGAAAAAAAAGAACAACTCCATTACAAAGTGGGCAAAAGATATGAACAGACATGTCTCAAAAGAAGACATGAGCGGCCAACAGACACATGAAGAAATGTTCAACCTCACTAATCATCAAGGAGATACAAATTAAAACTACACTGAGATGCCACCTAACTCCAGTCAGAATGACCATCATCGAAAACTCAAAAAATAACAGATGCTGGAGAGGACGTGGTGAAAAGGGAACACTCCTACACTCTTGTTGGGAGTGTAAACTAGTGCAGCCTCTGGGGAAATCAGTGTGGCAATTCCTAAAAGCTCCAAAAATTGATCTTCCAGAGGACTCCACAATCCCCCTACTGGGAATATACTTTGAAGAACTCAAATCTCTCTATAAAGAAGATACCTGCACACGTATGTTTATCCCAGCATTGTTCACAATAGCAAGATCATGGACCCAACCTTACTGTCCATCAAAAGAGGACTGGATTCTAAAAATGTGGTACATATAAACAATGAAATATTATGCAGCCATAAAAAAGAACAAAATCATGAATTACACAGCAACCTGGATGGAACTGGAATTTATAATACTCAGTGATCTCTCACAGAAACAAAGATCTGAGTATAACGTGTTCTCACACATAAGTGATCCTTGAATAACTATAGTAATACTGTAAGAAAAATATTGACAGTGGCAGGAAACTATGGGGGGTAGGAAAGGAAGGGAGGTGGGATTAATGGCAATCGATATCTGTCTGGGGATGGGGGGCACACTTCATCAACAAGGGTACCTGCACAATACATATTTATATATCTAACCCTTAACTACACCCCACAATTTTAAAATAAAAAATATGTTAAAAAAAAGAGAAGGCAATGCAGGATTATCCTTGCTTGTTAATTTATTTTACTGTTTGTTTATAAGCACTGCTGGGTTCTCTTTTTTCTACTACTGACTGCATTACTTAATATAGAAAATGGAAACAAAATAAGAGAAGAAATTTAAACCAAAGCAAGTTTCATTTGTTTTTTACAGTATTAAGGCATGCATTTTAAGTTGTTGTTATTCCTTCAACGGAGTTTACTCAGTGTTTGAATTGTGCAATATTCCAATTTTTCCCCTTACTTTCCTTCTTTGGCTACCACCCTTTTTTTGCAAGCAATTCTTTTTTGTAATATTGTAGTAAGAGCATTTATCATGAGACCTATTTTTTAATACATTTCAACTGTACAATACATTCTTATAATCTAGTGTCCGATATTGCACAGCAAATCTCTAGAACAGACTTATCTTGCCTAAACTTAAATTTTATGCCCATAGATATCAACTCCCCATTCTCACTCCCCAACCCTTGAAAACCAATATTATAGAGTTTATTTCAACAGATTTGCACATTTAGGTTATGTCCCATAAGCAGAATCACGCACTAGTTGCCGTTCTCTGCCTCGATTACTCAAGTAGCATAATGTCCTCTAGGCTCACCTATGTTGTCACTGCCAGCAGAATTTTCTTCTTTTATAATGTACAATATTAACTTGTATCTGCACACCACATTGAAATCCTAGCGTATTAAATATATAATATGTCACTGTTTCCATGAGACCATCTGTTACCCGCATGATAGAATCACTTGAAGAATACTAAGTACACTAATGCAGGATCACAGTTCAGTTCTGTTCCTAGGATAAGATTCAGAAAAAAAACAATTGCATCATTTATTACTATATAGCAAATAATAGTCCTTCATTTGCAAAATTTTGATTATTTAGGAATGTATCTATCAGGAAATGCCTGAAGATGGAAAGGCTATTCTCATCTTACTCATGAGGGAATTGCCTCACAGGTGAAAAGTCTTGACCACATTTTGTAGGTAGATCATAGGATGCAGTGTTGGCACTATAACCACAGTCTCTCTGAGTCCTGTGTTTACAGTTCTATGTTACAATTCATTTTCATGAAGAAAGATGCCTACCTACAAAATAAGAATGATATTTCTGGCGTCCTTCTCAGAGCTACTTACTTCCATGAAATTATAGAAAGAAATGATTTAATCCTGAAGACAACAGGGAATACAATGAACTCTGACTGGAATCCATGACACCTGGCCATGATTCCCATGCTAACACCACATCACCAAGGCCTGAGACTAATATTTCACAGGCTAGATTTACTTAGATTTTATCTATAAAGTGAGCATAAAAATCGCCACTCATCT
>NW_007252539.1:5042-6105 GCF_000164805.1 Carlito syrichta | reverse complement strand
CAACATTATGGACGTCTTTCTCTTGATATCCAAAAAAACTGGAATTCTCGGTCTCCAGAAACTGTCTTGGCATCCTGCAGAGTGAAACAGGAAGTTGGGTAATGGAGGTCGTCATATACAGGAAACTATACGTCATATTGCTAAGGAAGTATAAGGAATCTTCCTTACATGAGTCCTCAATCCCAAAAACTACATGCCGTCTTCCTAAGACATAACCACGAATCAGGTTTTTGAAGTAGGAATCTGGGTAATTGGAGTCCTCACATACAGGAAATTTCACTGCCTATTGCTAAGAAAGAATAAGGAATCTGCGTTAATCATGTCCTCAATCCCCAAAAAACTTCAGGTCATCTTGCCTTGGGCTAAACACAAATCATGGTGTTTTCGAGCATGAATCTGAAAAAAGGAGTCCTTATTGACAGGCAACTACATAACCTTTTGCCTAGAAAGAATCAGGAATCTCAGTTACTGGAGTCCTCAATCCTGAAAATCTACAGCGCATCTTGGAAAGTACTAAAAAGAATCAGAGTTTCGAAGCAGGATGTATCTAATGAGAGTCCTAATATACAGGAAAATACACAGCCCCTTGCCAAGGAAGGAAAAGAATCGCGGTTATAGCAGTCCTCAGTCCTAAATATCAACAGACTATCTTCTGTAGACTAAACAAATATCAGGGTTTAGAAGCTGGAACATAGGTAATAGCAGTCCTCATATGCAGAATCTAGTGATCTCTACCTAGGAAGAACTAAGAAACCTCTTTTAAATGATACCTCCATCACAATATCTACATGACATCTTGCTAATGGCAAAACAACAATCAGGGTTTCCAAACAGTATTCTGGAGAAAGGGAGTCCCCATATACAGGACATTACACGGCCCCTCGCTAACAAAGAATAAGAAATCTGTGATACACTAGTCCACAATCCGAAAAATTCTCAGGATGTCTTCCTGTGGTATAAACAAGAATCAATGCTTCACGCTCGTCTCATATTTCAGAGATATTTGGCTTGTGGGTATTATGAATCAGACATTTCAGACTCCAGCAACCTTCTGGTACTCTTG
>NW_007252539.1:0-4129 GCF_000164805.1 Carlito syrichta | reverse complement strand
TAGGGAAATGAAATCCTCATATACAGGCAACTGCACTGACTTTTCCTAAGAAAGAATAATGAAAGTGGTTGACATATTTTCTCAATCTCCAAAAAAGTATACGGCATCTAAACTAAGATCTAAACAAGAATCAAGCTTTTGACGCCAGTATCTGTGAACCGGAGTACTCATATACAGGTAACTGCAAGGTTGTTGCTAAAAATAAGGAATCTGGGTTATACGAGTGGTCAGTCCTGAAAATTTAGAGGGAATCTTCCTGACGCGTAAAGAAGAATCAGGGATTCAAGGCATGAATGTGGGTAATAGTAATCCACATATGCAGGAAACTACATGGCCTCTTGCTAAGAAAAAAGAAGAAATCTCTTTTCCACAGTTCATCTATCAAAAACACTACATGGAGTCTTACTAAGGGATAAACAAGAATCAGGGTTTCGAAACAGGAATCTAGGGAAAGAGAGTCCTCACATACAGGACTCTCTATGGCCTCCAACTGAGGACGAATAAAGAATCTTTGTTGTATGCGTCCGAATCCAAAAAATTCCCAAGGTGTCTGCTATGGGACAAAAACGAAACAGAGCTTCGAGCTCCCCAAATGTTTTGGAGCAACTTAGCATGCAGATATAATGAATTGGTCATTTCAGGACTCCAGGAACATTTTGGTCCTCTTAAAAGTTTTAAACGGGTATTGGGCACTACAAGTCCGTTAGGTTCCTCAGAACAACTAAGGCCAGATTCCAGGACAAAAAGAATCTTCATGCCGTATTTGGATGTACCTCTGGTATTAAGATGAACCCTGTAATCCTTCCACTTCGGTGTCACTTTTTATTTTGAGACGGGACAAGGGTTTTGCACTTGCCAAATATTTACTATGTACTTTCAATGGTTAACAGGAATCATGGAATCAAAGTCCCTAGGAAATTTCTGGGCATCTGTCTTTTGATGTACTGAATTTGGAATCCAAATCGAAAGGAAATTCAGGGCATCTTACTGAGAATAAAAAGGAAATCCGGTTCTAGCAGTTCTCATTTTCTGGAATCTACAAGGCCTCTTGATAAGGTTTAATCAGCAACATGGGCCTCTGTGTCCCTACATTTTCAGAGCTACTTGCTCCGTGGATATCCTAAATCAGTCATTACAAATCCGCAGGATATTTCTGGTCCTCTTGTTAGTTCTAATCAAGGATTTGGCCCTAGAAATCCTTTTGTTTCCCGGGACAATCTATGACCATAATCATATTCTCCAGAATCAAAAGGTATATAGGTACAAAATTCCTCGATTCAGTTGACCTCAAGGTACAGAAAATTCTTGTGGGTGGGCAGGTCGGAATTGGGATGTTGGGTTTGGAAGATTTCACATTTTGGGGAGGTGTTTTGTAGTGGAACCAGGAATCTTGGATTCCTGTTCCCAAAGAACATTATGGACGCCTTTTTCTTGATTTCCAAAAAACTGGAATTCTCGGTCTCCAGGAACTGTCCTGGCATACTGCAGAATGCAGCAGAAAGCTGGGTAATGGAGGTCGTCATATACAGGAAACTGCACATCATATTGCTAAGGATGTATAAGGAATCTTCCTTATATGAGCCCTCAATCCCAAAAACTACAGGCCGTCTTCCTAAGACGTAACCACTAATCAGGTTTTTGAAGTAGTAATCTGGGTAATGGGAGTCCTCATATACAGGAAACTTCACTGCCTATTGCTATGTAAGAATAAGAAATCTGTGTTACTCGTGTCCTGAAACTCAAGTAAACTTCAGGTCGTCTTGCAATGGGCAAAACACGAATCATGGTGTTTTCGAGCATTAATATGGGAAATGGAGTCCTTATTTACAGGCAACTACATGACCTTTTGCTAAGAAAGAGTAAGAAATCAATGTTACACGAGTCCTCAAACCCAAAAATCTACAGAGCTTCTTGGAAAGTGTTAAAAAGGAATAAGAGTTTCAAAGTCAGATGTATCTAATGAGCGTCCTATTATACATGAAAATACACAGCCCCTTGAGAGGGAAGAAAAAAATCGAGGTTATAGCATACATCAGTCATGAAAATCAACAGGTCATCTGTTGTGCTAAATAATAATCATGGTTTACAGCCTGGGTCATAGGTAACAGTAGTCCCCATATACAGAATATACACGATCTCTAGCTAAGGAGAAATAAGAAACCTGTTTTACACGGTTCTTCTCTCAGATCATCTACATGACATCTTGGTAATGGCAAAACAAGAATCAGGGTTTCCAAACAGGATTCTGGGGAAAGGGCTACTCATATACAGGACATTATACATCACCTCGTTAAGGATGAATAAGGAATCTGTGGTACAGTAGTCCACACTCCGAAAAATTTTCAGGGTGTCTTGCTGCAGTATGAAGAAGAATCAAGGCTTCAAGCTCATCTCATGTTTCGGAGATACTTGACTTGTGGGTATTATGAATCAGTCATTTCAGGACTCCAGCAACATTCTGATCCTCTTGAGAGTTGTAATCGGGTATCTGGTAGTACAAGTCCCGTAGGTTCCTCGGGACAATTAAGGCCAGTTTCCCGGAAAAAAGTATCATCTTGCCGTATCTGGATGTAACTTTGGTCTTAACATGAACTTGGTAATCCTTAAATTTCCGTTTGTACTTTATTTGGAGAGAGGCCGAGGGTTTTGCAGTTGCTAAATATTTAGTAAGAATTATTAAAATATAACCAGGATTCAAGGAATTCATGTCCCTAGGAAATATCTGGGCATCTGCATTTTGTATAAAGAGTTTTGGAATCCTCATGTACAGGAAAATAAGGGAATCTTGCTGAGAACGAAAAGGGAATCCGGTTCTTGGAGTTATCAACCGCCTAAATGTACAAAGTCTCTTGATAAGGTTTAATCAGCAATCTGGGCTTTCTATGTCACCACATTTTTAGTGTGTCTTTTGAAAAAGGACCAGGAATCTTGGGTTCCAATTCCTCAAGAACTTTATGGGAGTCTTTCTCTTGATATCCAAGCAACTGGAATTCTAGGTCACCAGGAAACATCTTGGCATCTTGCTGAGAATGAAGCAGGAATTTCTGTAATGGAAGTCTTAATATACAGAACACTACACGACCTGTTACTTTGGAAAAATGAAGCATCTTGCTTACACGAGTCCTCCATCCCAAAAACCTACAGACCGCCTTGCTAGGAGATAACCACCATTCCGGTGGTTAGTGGGAGTCCTCATATACACAATTCAGGATAATGGGAGTCCTCATATACCGGAAACTGCACTGTCTATTCCTAAAGGAGAATAAGGAATCTGGTGTACACGTGTCCTCCATTTCAATAAAACTTCAGTGTTTCTTGCTAAGGGCTAAGCACGAATTGGGGTTTTTGAAACATAAACTAGGGAAATGAAATCCTCAGATGCAGGCAACTGCACTGACTTTTCCCAAGAAAGAATAAGGAATGTGGGTGACATGTTTTCTAAATCCCCAAAAAAGTACACGGCGTCATCCTAAGATCTATACAAGAAACAAGCTTTCGATGCCAGTATCTGTGAACAGGAGTTCTTATATACAGGCAACTGCCAGGCTGTTGCTAAAAATAAGGAATCTGGGTTATACGAGTCCCCAGTCCTGAAAAACTACAGGGCATCTTGATGATGGCTAAAGAAGCATCAGGGATTCAAGGCAGGAATGTGCGTAATAGCAATCCTCATATACAGAAACTACATGGCCTCTTGCTAAGAAAAGAGAAAAAATCTATTTTCCATGCATCCTCTATCAAAAAAGCTACATGGCGTCTTACTAAGGGCTAAACAAGAATCAGGGATTCGAAACAGGAATCTAGGGAAAGAGAGTCCTCTCATACAGGACACTACACGGCCTCCAACTACGTACGAATAAAGAA
Organism: Carlito syrichta; assembly: GCF_000164805.1. NCBI lineage: Eukaryota > Metazoa > Chordata > Mammalia > Primates > Tarsiidae > Carlito > Carlito syrichta. Next base: position 265 of record NW_007252539.1, on the reverse strand, counting down.
TCATTGTTGTACGCGTCCTCAATCCAAAAAATTCCAGGGTGTCTGCTATGGGACAAACAAGAAACAGAGCTTCGAGCTCCCAAATGTTTCAGGGCAATTTAGAATGCGGAAATAATGAATCGGTCATTTGAGGACTTCAGCAAAATTCTGTCCTGTTAAAAGATGTAAATGGGTATTGGGCACTCCAAGTCCGTTAGGTTCCTAGGAACAACTAAGGCCAGATTCCAGGACAAAAAGAATCTTCTTGCCATATTTGGATGTAACT
>NW_007252538.1:18733-19945 GCF_000164805.1 Carlito syrichta | reverse complement strand
TCCTTATTTACAGGCAACAACATGACCTTTTGATAAGAAAGAATAAGGACCCTGGGTTACTCGAGTCCTCAATCCCAAAAACTTTCAGAGCATCTTGGCAAGTGTTAAAAATAAATCAGAGTTTTAAAGCAGGATTTATTTAATGTGCGTCCTATTATACAGGAAAATACACAGCCACTTGCCAAGGAAGAAAAAGAATCGAGGTTATAGCATACCTCAGTCAGGAAAATCAACAGACCATCTGGTGTTGGTTAAACAATAATCAGGGTTCAGAAGCTGGAACAATGGTAACAGCATTCCTCATATGCAGAATTTGCATGATCTCTAGTTACGGAAAAATAAGAAACCTGTTTTAAACTGTTCCTGCATCAGATTGCCTACATGACAACTTGCTAATGGCAAAACAAGAATCAGCGTTTCTAAACAGGATTGTGGAGAAAAGGAGTCCTCATATACAGGCCATTACACGGCCCCTCGCTAAGGATGAAAAAGGAATCTGTGATACACTAGTCCGCAATTCAAAAAATTCTTGCTGCGGTATAAACAAGAATCAAGACTTCGAGCTCGTCTCATGTTTAAGAGATATTTGGCTTGTGGGTATTATGAGTCAGTCATTTCAGGACTCCAGAAACATTCTGGTCCTCTTGCGAATTGTAATCTGGTATCTGGTAGTACAAGTCCCTTATGTTCCTTGCGACAATTAAGGCCAGATTCCCAGAATAAAAGTATCAATTTGCCGAATTTGGATGTAAGTTTGTTCTTAAGATGAACTTGGTAATCCTTAAATTTCCGTTTGTACTTTATTTGGAGAGGAGCTGAGGGTTTTGCAGCTGGCAAATATTTAGTGTGAATTATTAAAATGTAAACAGGATTCATGGAATCCACGTCCCTGGGAAATATCTGGGTATCTGCATTGTGTATACAGTCTTTTGGAATCCACATGGACAGGGAAAATCAGGGCATCTTCTGAGAACGGAAAGGGAATCCGGTGCTTGGAGTTCTCAATCGCCTAAATCTACAAGGTCTCTTGATAATGTTTAAACAGCATTCTGGGCATTTGTGTCGCCACATTTTTAGTGTGTCTTTTGAAAAGGGACCAGGAATCTTGGGTTCCAATTACTAAGGAACTTTATGGGAGTCTTTCTCTTCATATCCATGCAACTGGAATTCTAAGTCACCATGAAATATCTTTGCATCTTGTTGAGAATGAAG
>NW_007252538.1:0-18247 GCF_000164805.1 Carlito syrichta | reverse complement strand
ACTCATATACAGGCAACTGCACGGCTGTTGCTAAATAAAAGGAATCTGTGTTATATGAGTCCTCATTCCTGAAAATCTACAGGACATCTTGCTGACGCCTAAAGAAGAATCAGGGTTTAGAGGCATGAATGTGGGTAATAGAAATCCTCATATGCAGGAAACTGCATGGCCTCTTGCTAAGAAAAAAGAAGGAATCACTTTTTCACGGTTCATCTATCAAAAAATCTACATGGCGTCTTACTAAGGGCTAAACAAGAATCAGGGTTTTGAAAGGAATCTAGGGAGAGTCCACACATACAGGACTCTACACGGACTCCAACTAAGTACGAATAAAGAATCTTTGCTGTACGAATACCCAGTCCAAAAAATTCCCAAGGTGTCTGCTATGGGACAAACATGAAACAGAGCTTTGAGCTCCCCAAATGTTTTGGAGCAATTTAGCATGCAGATATTATGAATCGGTCATTTCAGGACTCCAGCAACATTCTGGTGCTCTTAAAAGTTGTAAACGGGTATTGGGCACTCCAAGTCCGTTAGGTGCCTCAGAACAACTAAGGCCAGATTCCAGGACAAAAAGAATCTTCTTTCCATATTTGGATGTAACTGTGGTCTTCAGGTGAAACCAGTAATCCTTCCCCTCCCGTGTCTCTTTTTATTTTGAGACAGGACAAGGGTTTTGCACTTGCTAAATATTTACTATGTAGTTTTAAGGGTAAACAGGAATCATGGAATCCACGTCCCTAGGAAATTTCTGGGCATCTGTCTTTTGATGTACTGAATTTGGAATCCAAATCAACAGGAAAAATCAGGGCATCTTACTGAGAATTAAAAAGAAATCAGGTTCTAGGAGTTTTCATTTCCGGAATCTGCAGAGCCTGTTGATAAGGTTTAATCAGCAATCTGGGCTTCTGTGTCCCTACATTTTCAGAGCTACTTGCTCCGTGGATACACTAAATCTGCATTAAAGATCCTCAGGATATTCTGGTCCTTTTGTTAGTTGTAATCAAGGACTTAGCCCTAGAAATCCTTTTGTTTCCTGGGACCATCTACGACCATAATCATATTCCCCAGAATCAAAAGGTATATTGATACAAAATTCCTCGATTCTGGTGACTTCAAAGTACAGAAAATTAGTGTGGGTGGGACGGTATGAATTGGGGTTTGTGTTTGGAATATTCCACATTATGGGGAGGTCTTGTGAAGGGAAACCAGGAATCTTGGATTCCAGTTCTCAAAGAACATTATGAACGTCTTTCTCTTGATATCCAAAAAATTGGAATTCTTTGTCTACAATAATTGTCTTGGCATACTGCAGAGTGAAGCAGAAAGCTGGATAATAGAAGTCATCATATACAGGAAACTACACGTCATACTGTTAAGGAAGTTTAAGGAATTTTTCTTTTATGAGTCATCAGTCCCAAAACTACAGGCCATATCCTAAGTGGTAACCACGAATCAGATTTTTGAAGTAGGAATCTGGGTAATGGGAGTCCTCACATACTGGAAACTTCACTGCCTATTGCTAAGTAAGAATACGGAATCTGCGCTATTCAGGTCCTCAATCGGAAAGAAGCTTAAGGTCATCTTGCTATGGGCTAAACACGATTCATGGTGGTTTGAGCATTAATCTGGAAAATGGAGTCCTTATATACTGGCAGCTACATGACCTTTTGATAAGAAAGAATAAGGAATCTGTGTTACACGAGTCCTCAATCCCAAAAATCTACAGAGCATCTTGGAAAGTTCGAAAAAGAATCAGAGTTTCGAAGCAGGATGTATCTAATGAGATTCCTAATATACAAGAAAATACACAGCCCCTTGCCAGGGAAGAAAAAGTATCGGGGTTATAGCAGTCCTCAGACCTTAAAATCAACAGGTCATCTACTGTGGGCTAAACAAGAATCAGGGTTTAGAAGCTGGAATATAGGTAATAGCAGTCCTCATATACAGAATCTATATGATCTCTAATTAAGGATTTCTAAGAAACCTCTTTTACACGGTTCTTCTGTCACAATATCTACATGACATATTGCTAATGGCAAAACAAGAATCAGGGTTTCCAAACAGGATTCTGGGGAAAGGGAGTCCTCATACACAGGACATTACACGGCCCCTCGGTAAAGAAGAATAAGGAAATTCTGATACAATAGTTCACAATCTGAAAAATTCTCAGGGCGTCTTGTTGCGGTATAAACAAGAATAAAGGTTTCGAGCTCGTCTCGTGTTTCAGAGATATTTGGATAGTGGGAATTATGAATCAGTCATTTCAGGACTCCAGCAACATTCTGGTCCTCTTGAGAGTTGTAATCGGGTATCTGGTAGTACAAATCGCTTAAGTTCCTCGGGACATTTAATGCCAGATTCTCAGAAAAAAAGTGTCATATTGCCATAATTGGATGTAATTTTGGTCTTAAGATCAACTTGGTAATCCTTAAATTTTCCTTTGTACTTTATTTGTAGAGGGGCCAAGGGTTTTGCAGTTGCCAAATATTTAGTACGAATTTTTAAAATATAACCAGATTCCATGCATTCCACGTCCCTAGGAAACATCTAGGCATCTGCATTTTGGTACACAGAATTTTGGAATCCACATGGACAGGGAAATTCAGGGCATCCGGCTGAGAACGGAAAGGGAATCCGGTTCTTGGAGTTTTCAATCGTCTAAATCTACAAAGTCTCTTGATAAGCTTTAATCAGCAATCTGGGCTTCTATGTCGCCACATTTTTAGTGTGTCTTTTGAAAGGGACCAGGAATCTTGGGTTCCAATTCCTGAATAACTTTATGGAGTCTTTCTCTTGATATCCAAGCAACTGGAATTCTAGGTCACGAGGAAATATCTTGGCGTATTTCTGAGAATGAAGCAGGAATTTCAGTAATGGGAGTCCTCATATACAGAAGACTACACAACCTGTTGCTACGGAAGAATAAGATACCTTGGTTACACGAGGCTTCTATCCCAAAAACCTACATACCGTCTTGGTAAAAGATAACCACCAGTCAAGTTTTGGGAGTAGGTATCTGGATAATGGGAGTCCTCATATACAGGAAACTCACTCTCTATTGCTAAAGGAGAATGAGGAATCTGGTTTACACGTGTCCAGCATCCCAATAAAACTTAAGGGTTGCTTGTTAAGGGCTAAACACGAATTTGGGTTTTTGAAGCATAAACTAGGGAAATGAAATGCTCATATACAGGCAAATGCACTGACTTTTCCTAAGAAAGAAAAGGAATAAGGGTGACATGTTTTCAAAATCTCCAAAAAAATATACGGCGTCTTCCTACGATCTAAACAAGAATCAAACTTTCGACGCATGTATCTGCGAACAAGAGTACTCATATACAGGCAACTGCACGGCTGTTGCTAAAAATAAGGAATCTGGGTTATACAAGTCCTCAGTCCTGGAAATCTACAGGGCATCTTGCTGATGGCTAAAGAAGAATGAGGGATTCGAGGCATGAATGTTGGTAATAGCAATCCTCATATACAGGAAACTACATGGCTTCCAGCTAATAAAAGAGAAGAAATCTGTTTTCCAAAATTCCTCTATCAAGAATTCTTCAAGACTTCTTATTAAGGGCTAAACAAGTATCAGGGTTTCGAAATAGGAATCAAGGGAAAGAGAGTCCTCATATACAGGACATTACATGGCCTACAACTAAGTATGAATAAAGAATCATTGTTGTACGCGTCCTCAAATTAAAAAATTCCCAGGTTGTGTGCTATGGGACAAACAAGAAACAGATCTTCGAGTTCCCCAAATGTTTCAGAGCAATTTAGCATTCGAATATTATGAATTGGTCATTTCAGGACTCCAGCAACATTCTGGTCCTCTTAAAAGTTGTAAATGGTATAGGGCATGCTAAGTCTGTTAGGTTCCTCAGAACAACTAAGGCCAGATTCCAGGACAAAAACAAACTTCTTGCCATATTTGGATGTAATTCTGGTCTTAAGGTGAACCCTGTAATCCTTCCCCTTCCATGTCTCTTTTTATTTTGAGAAGGGACAAGGGTTTTGCACTTGCCAAATGTTTACAACATACTTTTAATGGTAACCAGGAATCATGGAATCCACGAACCTAGGAAACTTCTGGGTATCTGTCTATTGATATACTGAATTTAGAATCCAAATCGACAGGAAAAATCATGGTGTCTTTCTAACAATTAAAAGGAAATCCGGTTCTAGGTGTTCTCATATTCTGGAAAATACAGGGCCTCTTGATAAGGTTTAATCAGCAATCTGGGGTTCTGGGTCCCTACATTTTCAGAGTTACTTGCTCCGTGGATATGAAAAATCTGTCATTATAGATCCTCAGGATCTTTCTGGTCCTCTTGTTAGTTGAAATCAAGGATATGGCCCTAGAAATCCTTTTGTTTCCTGGGACCATCTACGACCATAATCATATTCCCCAGACTCAAAAGGTATATTGGTACAAAATTCCTCAACTCAGGTGACCTCAAAGTACAGAAAATTCTTGTTGGTGGACAGGTAAAAATTGGGGTTTTGGGTTTGAAATATTCCACCTTTTGGGGATGTCTTGTGAAGGGGAACCAGGAATCTTGGATTCCAGTTCCCAAAGAACATTGTGGACTCTTTCTCTTGATCTTCACAAAACTGGAATTCTCGGTCACCAGGAACTGTCTTGGCATCCTGCAGAGTGGAGCAGGAAGCTGGGTAATGGAGGTCGTCATATACAGGAAACTACCCGACATATTGGTAAGGAAGTATAAGGAATCTTCCTTATATGAGTCCTCAGTCACAAAACTACAGGCCTTCTTCCTAAGTGGTAATCTTGAATCAGGTTTTTGTAGTAGGAATCTGGGTAATGGGATTACTCACATACAGGAAACTTCACTGCATATTGCTAAGTCAGAATAAGGAATCTGCGTTACTCGGGTTCTCAATCCCAAAAAAGCTTAAGGTCATCTTGCTATGGGCTAAACACGAATCATGGTGTTTTCGAGCATGAATTTGGAAAATGGAGTCCTTATTTACAGGCAACTACATGACCTTTTGGTAAGAAAGATTAAGGAATCTGGGTTAAACGAGTCTTCAATCACAAATATCTACAGAGCATCGTGGAAAGTTCTAAAACAATCAGAGTTTAAAAACAGGATGTATATAATGAGAGTCCTAAGATACAAAAAAAATACACAGCCTTTTGCCAAGGAAGAAAAAGAATCTGGGTTATAGCAGTCCTTAGTCCTTAAAATCAACAGGCCATCTGCTGTGGGCTAAACAAGAATCAGGGTTTAGAAGCTGGAACATAGGTAATAGCAGTCCTTATATGCAGAATCTACATGATCTCTAGCTAAGGAGAACTAAGAAACCTCTTTTACACGATTCCTCCGTCATAATATCTACATGACATCTAGGTAAGGGCAAAACAAGAATCAGGGTTTCCAAACAGGATTCTGGGGAAAGGGAGTCCTCATATACAGGACATTACATGGCCCCTTGGTAAAGAAGAATAAGGAATCTGTGATACACTATTCCACAATCCGAAAAATTATCATTGCATCTTGATGTGGTATAAACAAGAATCAAGGTTTCGAGTTCGTCTCATGTTTCAGAGATATTTGGCTTGTGGGTATTATGAATCAGTCATTTCAGGACTTCAGCAACATTCTGGTCCTCTTGAGAGTTGTAATCCGGTATCTGGTAGTACAAATCCCTTAAGTTCCTCAGAACAATTAAGACCAGATTCCCGGAAAAAAAAGTATCATATTGCCGTATTTGGATGGAACATTGGTCTTAAGATGAACTTGGTAATCCTTAAATATCCGTTTTTACTTTATTTGTTGAGGGGCCGAGGTTTTGAAGTTGCCAAATATTTAGTATGAATTATTAAAATGTAACCAGGGTCCATGGATTCCACGTCCCTAGGAAACATCTGGGCATCTGCATTTTTGTACACAGAGTTTTGGAATCCAAATGGACTGGGAAATTCAGGGCATCTTGCTGAGAACGGAAAGTGAATCCGGTTCTTAGGGTTTTCATTCGTCTAAGTCTACAAAGTCTCTTGATAAGGTTTAATCAGCAATGTGGGCTTCTATGTCGCCATATTTTTAGTGTGTCTTTGGAAAAGGGTCCAGGAAACTTGGGTTCCAATTCCTCAAGAACTTTATGGGAGTCTTTCTCTTGATATCCAAACAACTGGAATTCTAGGTCACCAGGAAATATCTTGGCGTCTTGCTGAGAATGAAGCTGGAATTTCAGTGAGGGGAGTCATCATATACAGAACACTACCCGACCTGTTGCTACGGAAGAATAATGAAACTTGGTTACACGAGGCCTCCATCCCAAAAACCTACAGACAGTCTTGCTAAGAGAAAACCACCACTCAGATTTTGGGAGTAGGAATCTGGGAAATGGGAGTCCTCATATACAGGAAACTGCACTCTCTATTGCAAAAGGAGAATAAGGAATCTGGTTTACACGTGTCCTCCATTCCAATAAAACTTCAGGGTTTCTTGCTAAGGGCTAAACAAGAATTTGGGTTTTTGAAGCATAAACTAAGGAAATGAAATCCTCATATACAGGCAAATGCACTGACTTTTCCTACGAAAGAATAAGGAATGTGGGTGACATGTTTTCTCAATCTCCAAAAATATACAGCATCTTCCTAAGATGAAAACAAGAATCAAGCTTTCGACTCTGGTATCAGTGAACAGGAGTACTCATCTACAGGTAACTGCACGCCTTTGCTAAAAATAAGGAATCTGGGTTATACGAGTCCTCAGTCCTGGATATCTACAGGGCATCTTGCTGATGGCAAAAGAAGAATCAGGGATTCTAAGCATGAATGTGGGTAATAGCAATCCTCATATACAGGAATCTACCTGGCCTCTTGCTAATAAAAGAGAAGAAATCTGTTTTCCACAATTCCTCTCTCAAAAAATCTACATGTATTCTTACTAAGGGATAAACAAGTATCAGGGTTTTGAAACAGGAATCAAGAGAAAGAGAGTCCTCACATACAGGACACTACTAAGTACGAATAAAGAATCATGGTTGTACACGCCCTCAATCCAAAAAATCCCCAGATTGTCTGCTATGTGACAAACAAGAAACAGATCCTCGAGCTCCCCAAATGTTTGAGAGCAATTTAGCATTCGGATATTATGAATCGGTCATTTCAGGACTCTAGCAACAATCTGGTCCTCTTAAACTTTGTAAATGATATTGGGCACTCTAAATCCGTTAGGTTTCTCAAAACAACTAAGGCCAGATTCCAGGACAAAAAGAATCTTCTTGCCATATTTGGATGTAACTCCGGTCTTAAGGTGAACCCTGTAATCCTTCCCCTTCCGTGACTCTTTTTATTTTCAGACGGGACAAGGGTTTTGAACTTGCCAAATATTTACTACGTACCTTTAATGGTAACCAGGAATCATGGAATCCACGAACCTAGAAAACTTCTGGGCATCTCTCTTTTGATATTCTGAATTTGGAATCCAAATCTACAAGAAAAATGAGGGAATCTTACTGAGAATAAAAAAGAAATCCGGTTCTTTGGGTTGTCATTTTCCGGAATCTACAAGGCCTCTTGATAAGGTTTAATCAGCAATCTGGGCTTCTGTGTCCCTACATTTCCACAGCTACTTGCTCCGTGGATATGCTAAATCTGTCATTACAGATCCTCAGGATCTTTCTGGTCCTCTTGTTAGTTGTAATCAAGGATTTGGCCCTAGAAATCCGTTTGTTTCCCAGGACCATTTACGACCATAATCTTATTCCGCAGAATCAAAAGGTACATAGATACAAAATTCCTCGATTCAGGGGACCTCAAAGTACAGAAAATTCTTGTGGGTAGGCAAGTAGGATTTGGGGTTTTGGGTTTGGAATATTCCACGTTTTGGGGAGGTCTTTGTGATGGGAACCAGGATACTTGGATTCCAGTTCCCAAAGAACATTATGGACGTCTTTCACTTGATATCCAAAAACCTGTAATTCTCGGTCTACAGGAACTGTCTTGGCATCCTACAGAGTGAAGCAGGAAGCTGGGTTGGGGATGTTATCATATGCAGGAACCTACACATCATATTCGTAAGAAAATATAAGGAATCTTCCTTATATGAGTCCTCAGTCTCAATATTACAGGCCGTCTTCCTACATGGTTACATCGAATCACATTTTTGAAGTTGGAATATGGGTAATGGGAGTCCTCATATACAGGAAACTTCACTGCCTATTGCTAAGTAAGAATAAGGAATCTGTGTTACACGGGTCCTCAATCTCAAAAAAGCTTAAGGTCATCATGCTATGGGCTAAACACGAATCATGGTGCTTTCGAGCATGAATCTGGAAAATGGAGTCCTTATTTACAGGCAACTACATGACCGTTACTTGCTAAAGGCTAAACACGAATATGGGTTTTTAAGCATAAACTAGGGAAATGAAATCCTCATATACAGGCAATACACGAATTTGGGTTTTTAAGCATAAACCAGGGAAATGAAATCCTCATATACAGGCAAATGCACTGACTTTTCCTAAGAAAGAATAAGGAATGTGGGTGACATGTTCTCTCAATCTCCAAAAAATATACGGCGTCTTCCTAAGATCTAAACAAGAATCAACGTTTCAACGCATGTATCTGTGAACAGGAGTACTCATATAAAGGGAACTGCACGGTTGTCACTAAAAATTAGGAATCTGGGTTATATGAGTCCTCAGTCCTGAAAATCTACAGGGCATCTTGCTGACGCCTAAAGAAGAATCAGGGATTCGAGGCATGAATGTGGGTAATAGCAATCCTCATATACAGGAAACTACATGGCCTCGTGATAATAAAAGAGAAGAAATCTGTTTTCCACGGCTCCTCTTTCAAAAAATCTACATGACTTCTTACTAAGGGTTAAACAAGAATCAGTGTTTCGAAACAGGAATCAAGGGAAAGAGGGTCCTCACATACAGGACACTACAAGGCCTCCAAATAAGTACGAATAAAGAATCATTATTGTACGCGCCCTCAGTCCAAAACATTCCCAGGTTGTCTGCTATGGGACAAACAAGAAACAGATCTTCAAGCTCCCCAAATGATTCAGAGCAATTTAGCATTCGGATATTATGAATTGGTCATTTCAGTAATCCAGCAACATTCTGGTTCTCTTAAAAGTTGTAAATGGTATTGGGCACTCCAAGTCCATTAGGTTGCTCAGAACAACTAAGGCCAGATTCCAGGAGAAAAAGAATCTTCTTGCCATATTTGGATTTAACTCTGGTCTTAAGTTGAACCCTGTAATCCTTCCCCTTCCGTGTCTCTCTTTATTTTGAGACGGGGCAAGGGTTTTGCACTTTCCAAATATTTACAACATACTTTTAATGGCAACCAGGAATCATGGAATCCATGAACATAGGAAACTTCTGGGCATCTGTCTTTTCATATACTGAATTTGCAATCGAAATTGACAGGAAAAATCAGGGTATCTTACTCAGAATTAAAAGGAAATGCGGTTTTATGAGATCTCATTTTCCGGTATCTAAAGGGCCTCTTGATAAGGTTTAATCAGCAATCTGGGCTTCTTGATCCCTACATTTTCAGAGCTACTTGCTCCGTGGATATGCTAAATCTGTCATTACCGATCCTAAGGATCTTTCTGGTCCTCTTGTTAGTTGTAATCAAGGATTTGGCCGTAGAAATCCTTTTGTTTCCTGGGACAATCTGCGACCATAATCATATTCCCCAGAATCAAAAGGTGTATAGGTACAAAATTCCTGGATTCAGGTGACCGCAAAGTACAGAAAATTCTTGTGGATGGGCAGGTAGGAATTGGGGCTTTGGGTTTGGAATATTTCACATTTTGGGGAGGACTTTTGAAGGGAAACCAGGAATCTTGGTTTCCAGTTCCCAAAGAACATTATGGAAGTCTGTCTCTTAATATCCAAAAAACTGGAATTCTCGGTCACCAGGAACTGTCTCGGTATCCTGCAGAGTGAAGCAGGAAGCTGGGTAAAAGAGGTCGTCATATACAGAAAACTACACGTCATATTGGTAAGGAAGTATAAGGAATCTTTCTTATATATATCCTCAGTCCCAAAACTACAGGCCATCTTCCTAAGTGGTAACCACGAATCAGATTTTTGAAGTAGGAATTTGGGTAATGGGAGTTCTCACATAAAGGAAACCTCACTGACTATTGCTAAGTAAGAATAAGGTATCAGTTTTACTCGGGTCCTCAATCTCCAAAAAGCTTAAGGTTATCTTGCTATGGGCTAAACACGAATCATGGAATATTCGATCATGAATCTTGAAAATGGAGTCCTTATTTACAGGCAACTACATGACCTTTTGCTAAGAAAGAATAAGGATCTGGGTTACACGAGTCCTCAATCCGAAAAATCTAGAGAGCATCTTGGAAATTTCTAAAAAGAATCAGAGTTTCGAAGCAGGCTGTATCTAATGAGAGTCCTAATATACAGGAAAATACACAGCCCCTTGACAAGGGTGAAAAATAATCTGGGTTATAGCAGTCCTCAGTACTTAAAATCAACAGGCCATATGCTGTGGGCTAAACAAGAATCAGGGTTTAGAAGCTGCAACGTAGGTAATTGCAATCATCATTTGAGAATCTATATGTTCTCTAGCTAAGGAGAACTAAGAATCCTCTTACACGGTTCCTCCGTCACAATATCTACATAACATCTTGCTAATGGCAAAACAAGAATCAGGGTTTCCAATCAGGATTCTGGGGAAAGGGAGTCCTCATATACAGGACATTACACCGCCCCTCGGTAAAGAAGAAAAAGGAATCTGTCATACACTAGTCCACCATCCGAAAAATTCTCAGGGTGTCTTACTGCGGTGTACACAAGATTCAAGGCTTCGAGCTCTTCTCATGTTTCAGAGATATTTGGCTTGTGGGTATTATGAATCAGTCATATCAGGATTCCAGCAACATTCTGGTCCTCTTGAGATTTGTAATCGGGTATGTGGCAGTCAAATTCCTTAAGGTCCTTGGGACATTAAGGACAGATTACTGGAACAAAAGTATCATATTGCCGTATTTGGATGAAACTTTTGTCTTAACATGAACTTGGTAATCCTTAAGTATCCGTTTGTACTTCATTTGTAGAGGGGACGAGGGTATTGCAGTTGCCAAATATTTAGTACTAATTATTAAAATGTAACCAGGATCCATGGATTCCACGTCCCTAGGTAACAGCTGGGCGTCTGCATTTTTGTACACAGAGTTTTGGAATCCACATGGATAGGAAATTTCAGGGCATCTTGCTGTGAACGGAAAGGAAAACCGTTTCTTGGAGTTCTCAATCGCCTAAATCTACAAAGTCTCTTGATAAGGTTTAATCAGTAATCTGGGCTTCCATGTCGCCATATTTTATTGTGTTTTTTGCAAAGGGACCAGGAGTCTTTGGTTCCAATTCCTCAAGAACTTCATGGGAATCTATCTCTTGATATCCAAGCAACTGGAATTCTAGGTCACCAGGAAGTATCTTGGCATCTTGCTGAGAATGAAGAAGGAATTTCAGTAATGGGAGTCCTCATACACAAAACACTACATGACTTGTTGCTACAGAAGAAAAAAGAATCTTGTTTACACGAGGCCTCCATCCCAAAAACCTACAGACCGTCTTGCCAAGAGATAACCACCATTCAGGTTTTGGGATTAGGAATCTGAATAATGGGAGTCCTCATATATATGAAACTGCACTGTCTATAGCTAAAGGAGAGTGAAGAATCTGGTTTACACGTGTCCTCCATCCCAATAAAACTTCAGGGATTCTTGCTAAGGGCTAAAAATGAATTTGGGTTTTTTAAGCATAAAGTAGGGAAATGAAATCCTCATATACAGGCAAATGCACTGACTTTTCCTAAGAAAGAAAAAGGAATGTGGGTGACATGTTTTCTAAATCTCCAAAAAAGTATACGGCGTCTTCCTTAGATCTAAACGTGAATCAAGCTTTCGACGCATGCATCTGTGAACAGGAGTACTCACATACAGGTAAGTGCACGATTGTTGCTAAAAATAAGGAATCTGGGTTATATGAGTCCTCAGTCCTGAAAATCTACATGGCATCTTGGTGACGACTAATGAAGAATCAGGAATTCGAGGCATGAATGTGGGTAAAAGCAATCCTCATATACAGGAAATTACATGGCCTCATGCTAATAAAAGAGAAGAAATCTGTTTTCCACCATTCCTCTATCAAACAATCTACATGACTTCTTACTAAGGGTTAAACAAGAATCAGGGTTTCGAAACAGGAATCAAGGGAAAGAGAGTCCTCACATACAGGACACTACATGGCCTCCAACGAAGTACGAATAAGGAATCATTGTGGTACGTGCCCTCAATCCAAAGAATTCTCAGGTTGTCTGCTATGGGACAAACAAGAAACAGATCTTCGAGCTCCCCAAATGTTTCAGAGCAATTTAGCATTTGGATATTATGAATCGGTCATTTCAGGACTCCAGAAACATTCTGGTCCTTTTAAAATTTGTAAATGGTATTGGGCATTCCAAGTGAGTTAGGTTCCTCAGAACAACAAAGGCCAGATACCAGGACAAAAGGAATCTTCTTGCCATATTGGGATGTAACTCTGGTCTTAAGGTGAACCCTGTAATCCGTCCCCTTTCGCGTCTCTTTTTTTTTTTTTTTTGAGAAGGGACAAGGGTTTTGCCCTTGACAAATGTTTACTATTTTTCTTTTAATGGTAACCAGGAATCATGGAATCCACGAACCTAGAAAACTTCTGGGCATCTGTCTTTTGATATACTGAATTTGGAATCCAAATCGACAGGATAAGACAGGGCATCTTACTGAGAATTAAAAGGAAATCCGGTTCTAGCAGTTCTCACTTTCTGAAATCTACAGTGCTTCTTGATAAGGTTTAATCAGCAATCTGGGCTTCTGGGTACCTACATTTTCAGAGCTACTTGCTCTGTAGATACGCTAAATCTGTCATTACAGATCCTCAGGATCTTTCTGGTCCTCTTGTTAGTTGTAATCAAGTATTTGGCCCTAGAAACCCTTTTGTTTCCTGAGACCATATGACCTAATCATATTCCCCAGAATCAAAAGGTACATTGTTGCAAAATTCCACGACACAGGTGACCTCAAAGTACAGAAAATCTTGTGAGTGGGCAGGTAGAAATTGGCGGTTCGGGTTTGGAGTATTCCACATTTTGGGGAGGATTTGTGAAAGGGAACCAGGAATCTTGGATTCCAGTTCCCAAAGAACATTATGGACGTCTTTCTCTTGGTATCCAAAAAACTGGAATTCTCTGTCACCAGGACCTGTCTCGGCATCCTACTGAGTGAAGCAGGAAGCTGGGTAATAAAGGTCACCATGTACAGGAAACTAAACGTCATATTGCTTAGGAAATATAAGGAATCTTCGTTATATGAGTCCTCAATCCCAAAAACTTCAGGCCGTCTTCCCATGACGTAATCACGAATTAGGTTATTGAAGTAGGAATCTGGGTAATGGGAGTCCTCACATAAAGGAAACTTCACTGCCTAATGCTAAGTAAGAATAAGGAATCTGCGTTACTCGGGTCCTCAATCCCCAAAAAAGCTTAAGGTCATCTTGCTATGGGCTAAACAAGAATCATGGTGTTTTCGAGCATGAATCTGGAAAATGGAGTCCTTATTTACAGGCAACTACATGATCTTTTGCTAGGAAAGAATAAGGAATCTGGGTTTCACGAGTCCTCAATCCCAACAATCTACAGAGCATCTTGGAAAGTCCTAAAAAAATCAGAGGTTCGAAGCAGTATGTATCTAAGGAGAGTGCTAATATACAAGAAAATACACAGCCCCTTGCCAAGGAAGAAAAAGAATCGGTGTTATAGCAGTATTCCATCCTTAAAATCAACAGTCCATCTGCGGTGGGCTAAACAAGAATCAGGGTTTCGAAGCTGGAACATAGGTAATAGCAGTCCTCATATGCAGAATCTACATGATTTCTAGCTAAGGAGAACTAAGAAACCTCTTTTACATGGTTCCTCCATCACAATATCTACATGACATCATGCTAATGGCAAAACAAGAATCAGGGTTTCCAAACAGAATTCTGGGGAATGGGAGTCCTCAAATACAGGACATTACACAGCCCCTCGGTAAAGAAGAATAAAGAATCTGTGATACACTTGTCCACAATCCGAAAAATTCTCAGGGTGTTGTGCTGTGGTATAAACAAGAATCAAGGCTTTGAGCTCGTCTAATATTTCGGAGATATTTGGCTTGAGGGTATTATGAATAGTCATTTCAGGACTCCAGCATCATTCTGGTCCTCTTGAGAGTTGTAATCGGGTATCTGGTAGTAGAAGTCCCTAGGATCCTCAGGACACTTAAGGCCAGTTTCCCGGGAAAAAGGTATCATCTTGCCATATTTGGAGGTAACTTTGGTCTTAACATTAACTTGGTAATCCTTAAATTTCAGTTTGAACTTCATTTGTAGAGCGACCGAGGGTTTTGCAGTTTCAAATATTTAGTACGAATTATTAAAATGTAAGAAGGATCCATGGATTCCACGTCCCCAGGAAACATCTGGGCATCTGCATTTTTGTACACAGTGCTTTGGAATCCACATGGACATGGAAATTCAGGGCATCTTGCTGAGAACGGAAAGGGTATCCGGTTCTTGGAGTTCTCAATCGCCTAAATCTACAATATCTCTTGATATGGTTTTACCAGCAAACTGGGCTTCTATGTCGCCATATTTTTAGTGTGTCTTTTGAAAAAGGACCAGGAATCTTGGGTTCCAATTCCTCAAGTACTTTATGGGAGTCGTTCGCTTGATATCCATGGAACGGGAATTCTAGGTCACCAGGAAATATCTTGGCGTCTTGTTAAGAAAGAAACAGGAATTTCAGTAATGGGAGTCCTCATATACAGAGCAGTACACGACCTGTTGCTACGGAAAAATAAGGAATCTTGGATACACGAGGCCTCGATCCAAAAAACCTACAGACCATCTTGCTAAGAGATAACCACCATTCAGGATTTGGGATTAGGTATCTGGATAACGGGGGTCCTCATATACAGGAAACTGCATTGTCTATTACTAAAGTAGAATAAATAATCTGGTTTACACGTGTCCTCCATCCCATTAAAACTTCAGGGATTCTTGCTAAGGTCTAAACACGAATTTGGGTTTTTGAAGCATAAACTAGGGAAATGAAATCCTCATATACAGGCAAATGCACTGACTTTTCCTAAGAAAGAATAAGGAATGTGGGTGACATATTTTCTCTATCTCCAAAAAGGTATAAGGAGTCTTCTTAAGATCTAACCAGGAATCAAGCTTTCGACGCATGTATCTGTGAACAGGAGTACTCATATACCGAAAACTGCACGGCTGTTGCTAAAAATAAGGAATCTGGGTTATACAAGTCCTCAGTTCTGAAAATCTACAGGGCATCTTCCCGACGGCTAAAGAAGAATCAGGGATTCAAGGCATGAATGTGGGTAATAGTAATCCTCATATACAGGAAACAACATGGCCTCGTGATAATATAAGAGAAGAAATCTGTTTTCCAAGGTTCCTCTATGAAAAAATGTACATGACTTCTTACTAACGGCTAAACAAGATCAGGTTTTCGAAGCAGGAATCAAGGGAAAGAGAGTCCTCACATACAGGACACTACATGGCCTCCAACTAAGTATGAATAAAGAATCATGGTTGTACGTGCCCTCAATCCAAAAAAGTCCCAGGTTGTCTACTATGGGACAAAGAGGAAACAGATCTTCGATCCCCCCAAATGTTTCAGAGCCATTTAGCATTCGGATATTATGAATTGGTCATTTCAGGGCTCCAGGAACATTCTGGTCCTCTTAAAAGTTGTAAATGGTATTGGACACTCCAAGTCCTTTAGGTTCTTCAGAACAACTAAGGCCATATTCCAGGACAAAAAGAGTCTTCTTGCCATATTTGGATGTAACTCTGGTCTTAAGATTAACCATGTAATCCTCCCATTCCGTGTCTCTTTATATTTTGAGAAGGGACAAGGGTTTAGCACTTGCCAAATGTTTACTACATACTTTTAATGGCAACCATGTATCCTGGAATCCACAAACCTTGGAAACTTCTGGGCATCTGTCTTTTGATATACTGAATTGGTAATCCAAATCGACAGGAAAAATCAGGGCATCTGTCTGAGAATTAAAAGGAAATCCTTTTCTAGGAGTTCTCATTTTCCGGAATCTACAAGACCACTTGATAAGGTTTAATCAGCAATCTGGGCTTCTGGGTCCCTACATTTTCAGAGCTCCTTGCTCCATGGATAAGCTAAATTTGTCATTA
Source organism: Carlito syrichta (assembly GCF_000164805.1). Lineage (NCBI taxonomy): Eukaryota > Metazoa > Chordata > Mammalia > Primates > Tarsiidae > Carlito > Carlito syrichta. The sequence goes on along the minus strand of NW_007252538.1, from coordinate 1,975 downwards.
CAGATCCTCAGGATCTTTCTGGTCCTCTTGTTTGTTTTAATAAAGTATTTGGCCCAGAATTCCTATTGTTTCCTGGGATCAACTGAGACCATAATCATATTCCCCAGAATCAAAGGTATATTGCTACAAAATTCCTCGATTCATGTGACCTCAAAGTACAGAAAATTCTTGTTGGTGGGCAGGTAGGAATTGGGGTGTTGTGTTTGGAATATCCCACATTTTGTTGAGGTCTTGTGAAGGAGATCCAGGAATCTTGGATTCCAGTTCCCAAAGAACATTATGGACGTCTTTCTCTTGATATTCACAAAACTGGAATTCTCGTTCACCAGGAACCGTCTCGGCATCCTGCAGAGTGAAGCAAGAAGCTGGTAATGGAGGTCGTCATATACAGGAAACTACCTGACATATTGGTAAGGAAGTATAAGGAATCTTCCTCACATGAGTCCTCAGTCCCAAAACTACAGGGCGTCTTCCTAAGTGGTAACCACGAATCAGATTTTGCAGTAGGAATCTGGGTAATGGGAGTCCTCACAGAAAGGAAACTTCACTGCCTATTGCTAAGTAAGAATAAGGAATCTGCGTTACTCGGGTTTAAATCCCAAAAAAGCTTAAGGTCATCTTGCTATGGGCTAAACACGAATCATGATGCTTTCGAGCATGAATCTGGAAAATGGAGTCCTTATTTACAGACAACTACAAGAACTTTTGGTAAGAAAGATTAAGGAATCTGGGTTACACGAGCACTCAATCCCAAAAATCTACAGAGCATCGTGGAAAGTTCTAAAAGAATCAGAGTTTCGAAGCAGGATGTATCTAATGAGAGTCCTAATATACAGAAAAATACACAGCCCCTTGCCAAGGAAGAAAAACAATCGGGGTTATAGCAGTCCTCAGTCCTTAAAATCAACAGGTCATCTGCTGTGGCCTAAGAAAGAATCAGTGTTTAGAAGCTAGAACATAGATAATAGCAGTCCTCATATGCAGAATCTATATGATCTCTAGCTAAGGAGGACTAAGAAACCTCTTTTACACGTTTCCTCCATCACAATATCTACATGACATCTTGCTAATAGCAAAACAAGAATCAGGGTTTCCAAACAGGATTCTGGGGAAAGGGAGTCCTCATATACAGGACATTACACGGCCCCGCGGTAAAGACGAATAAGGAATCTGTGATACACAAGTCCAGAATCCGAAAAATTCTCAGGGTGTCTTGCTGCTGTATAAACAAGTATCAAGTCTTCGAGCTCGTCTCATGTTTCAGAGATATTTGGCTTGTGGGTATTATGAATCAGTCATTTCAGGACTCCAGCAACATTCTGGTGTTGGGAGTCAACATCTATAGCTACATGGCTGAGGCCTGTAAAGGGCCATCTGGAAGATCGCCTCTGACATAGGATATCAGTTATAACTATGATATTGGAGTGTGATTAGTGACCGGTGTGCATACATGGCAGTAAAACTTATAAGTAAATCTCTATACACCTGATGGAAAGTTGAACAGCAGAATTATTTTATATGACCTTGTCCCTTCTAAACTGTACTTCTTTCTAGATATTTTTAAACTTCTATTTAATGGTAGACTGGTTAGTCAGCTCTTGTTCACAAAGGCAGTTTCTCCTAGTATTAAGATTAGAAACTAAATTACCATAATAGTTTTATTGCCCTGCCTCTAGCCAGGCAAGACGTTTTTCTAGTTTCTTTACATGCCGAAACTCTGTTTGCTTCAGCCCGTGGCTATTGTCATGGTAACCGTGCAGTCCATTATCCAAGAGTGTGACAGCTACTATTTGATTTTTAGAATAGATTTGTTTGGATAAAACATACATTTAAGATGATACATTTTCCATCGGAAAGATTTAAACAGTAATAAGCATTCGTAGAAAACTTTTAAGTTTTGTTTAAGCTTTTAAGTTTCCTTATCTCAGATTATGACTTTAGTTCCTGTTCCTGTAGGCCAATTTTAAGATTCTTT
>NW_007252537.1:0-13308 GCF_000164805.1 Carlito syrichta | reverse complement strand
CCATCTATATATAGCAAGAAGATTATTTTTGTCCTGGAATATGGCCTTAATTGTTCCAAGGAACCTAACGGACGTGGGTGCCCAATACCCGTTTACAACTTTTAAGAGGACCAGAATGTTGCTGGAGTCCTGAAATGTCTGATTCACAATATCTGCATGCTGAATTACTCCGAAACATTTGGGGAGCTCAAAACCCTGTTTCTAGTTTGTCCCATAGCAGACACCCTGTGAATTTTTTGGTTTGAGGCCAGGTACAACAAAGATTCTTTATTCGTCCTTAGCTGGAGGCCGTGTAGTGTCCTGTATGTGAGGACTCTCTTTCCCTAGATTCCGGTTTTGAAACCCTGATTCTTGTTTAGCCCTTAGTAAGACGCCATGTACCTTTTTTGATAGAGGACTCGTATATCCCAGATTCCTTATTTTTAGCAACAGCCGTGCAGATGCCTGTATAGGAGTATTCCCTTCCCAGATACATGCCTCGTAATCCTGATGCTTGTTTAGACCTTAGCAAGACGCCATGTAGCTTTTTGGGGATTGAGAACACATGATACCCAGATTCCTTATTCTTTCTTAGGAAAACTCCGTGCATTTGCCTGTTTATGAAGATTTCATTTCCCTAGATTATGCTTCAAAAACTCAAATTCGTGTTTAGTCCTTAGCAAGACACCCTGAAATCTTTCTTGGGATTGAGGACACGTGTAAACCAGATTCCTTATTCTTCCTTAGGAATAAACAGTGCAGTATCCTGTATATGAGGACTCCCATTATCCATATTCCTACTCCCAAAACCTGATTGGTGGTTATCTCTTAGCAAAACGCTCTGCAGGTTTTTGTGATGGGGGAGTCGTGTAACCAACATTCCTTATACTTTCTTAGCAACAGGCCGTGTAGTCTTCTGTATTGAGGACTCCCATTACTGAAATACCTGCTTCACTCTTAGCAAGACTCCCAGATATTTCGTGGTGACCTAGAATTTCAGTTGCTTGGATATCAAGAGAAAGACTCCCATAAATTTCTTGTGGAATTGGAACAAAAGAGTCCTGGTTCCCTTTTCAAAAGACACACGAAAGATGGGACGACATAGAAGCTCAGATTGCTGATCAAACCTTATCAAGAGACCTTGCACATTTAGGCGATTGAGAACTCCAAGAACTGGATTCCTTTTCCGTTCTCAGCAAGATGCCCTGATTTTCCCTGTCTATGTGGATTCCAAAACTCTGCGTACAAAAATACAGACGCCCAGATGATTCCTAGGGTCGTGGAATCCATGATTCCTGGTTACAATTTAATAATTCGTACTGAATATTTGGCAACTGCAAAACCCTCGGCCCCTCTCCAAATAAAAGTACAATCAGAAATTTTAGGATTACCAAGTTCATCTGAAGACCCGTGTTACATCCAAATACGGCAAGAAGATACTTTTGTTCTGGGAATCTGGTCTTAGTTGTCCCGAGGAACCGAAGGGACTTGTACTACCAGATACCCGTTTACAACTCTCAAGAGGACCAGAATGTTGCTGGAATCCTAAAAAGACTGATTCATAATACCCATAAGCCAAATATCGCCGAAACAAGAGATGAGCTCGAAGGCCTGATTCTTCTTTATCCCCTAGCAAGACACACTGAGATATTTTCGGATTGGGGACTAGTGTATCACAGATTCTTTATTCATCCTTAGCGAGGGGCAGTATAATATCCTGCATAAGAGCGCTCGCTTTCCCCAGAATCCTGTTTGGAAACCCTGATTCTTGTTTAGCCCTTAGCAAGATATCATGTAGATATTGTGACAGAGGAACCGTGTAAAACAGGTTTCTTATTTTTGTTAAGCAAGAGATCATGTAGATTCTGTATATGAGGACTGCTGTTACCTATGTTGCAGCTTCTAAACCCTGATTCTTTTTTAGCCCACAGCAGATGGCCTGTTGATTTTTAAGACTGAGGACTGTTATAACCCTGATTCTTTTTTTTCCTTGGCAAGGGGCCGTGTATTTTCCTGTATATTAGGGCTCTCATTACATAGATCCTGCTTCGAAACTCTGATTTCTTTTTTAGCCCTTTCCAAGATGCCATGTAGATTTTTTGGATTGAGGACTTGTGTAACACAGATTCCTTATTCTTTCTTAGCAAAAGGTCATGTAGTAGCCTGTATATAAGTACTCCATTTCCCAAGATTTATGCTTGAAACACCCTGATTCATGTTTAGCCCATAACAAGGAAGCCTGAAGTTTTTTTGGGATTGAGGACATGAGTAACGCACATTCCTTATTCTTACTTAGCAAAAGGCAGTGAAATTTCCTGTATGTGAGGACTACCATTACCCATAATCCTACTTCAAAAACCTGATTTGCGGTTACGTCTTAGGAAGACGGCCTGTAGTTTTTGGGATTGAGTACTCATGTAACCAAGATTCCTTATACTTCCTAAGCAGTATGATGTGCAGTTTCCTGTATATGACGACTCCCATTACCCAGCTTCCCGCTTCACTCTGCAGGAAGCTGAGATAGTTACTGGTAACCGAGAATTTCAGTTGTTTGTATATCAAGAGAAAGACTCCCATAATTTCCTTTGGGAACTGGAATCCAAGATTCCTTGTTCGCCTTCAAAAGACCTCCCTAAAATGTGGAATCTTCAAAACCCAACATCCCAATTCCGACCTGCCTGCCCACAAGAATTTTCTGTCACTTTTGGTATCCTTTATCGAGGGATTTAGTACCAATATGCCTTTTGATTCTGGGGAGCATGATTATGGTTGTAGATGTTCCTAGGACACAAAAGGATTTGTAGGGCCAGATCCTTGATTACAACTAACAAGATGACCAGAAAGTTTCTGTGGATCTGTAATGACAGATTTTGCGTATCCATGGAGCAAGTAGCTCTGAAAAATGTAGGGACCCAGAAGCCCAGATTGCTGATTAAACCTTATCAAGATGCCCTGTAGATTCCAGTTAATGGGAACTCCTAGAACCGCATTTCCTTTTCGTTCTCAGCAAGATTCCCTGATTTTCCCTGTTGATGTGGATTCCAAACTCTGTATTCAAAAAGACATATGCCCAAAAGTTTCCCAGGGACGTGGATGCATGCTTCCTGGTTATGTTTAAAAATACGTACTAAACCTTTGGCAATTGCAAAACTCTTGTCCCCTCTCAAAATAAAAAGAGAAACGGAAGGTGAAGGATTATTGGGTTCACCGTAAGGACACATTTACTACCAAATATGGCAAGAAGATTCTTTTTGTGCTGGATTCTGGCCTTAGTTGTTCCGAAGAACCTATCGGATTGGAGTAACTGATACCGGTTTACAAATTTCAAGAGGACCAGAATGTTGCTGGAGTCCTGAAATGCCTGATTTGTAATATCTGCATGTTAAATTGTTCCGAAACATTTGGGGAGCTCGAAGCCCTGTTTCTTGTTTGTCCTATAGCAGATATCCTGGGAATTTTTTGTATTGAGGACTCATACAACAAAGATTCTTTATTCATCTTTCGTCAGAGGCTGTATAGTGTCCTCTACATGAGGACTCTCTCTCCCTAGATTCCTGATTTGAAACCCTGATTCTTGTTTAGCCCTTAGGAATACGCCATGTTGATTTTTTGATAGAGGAACCGTGGAAAACAGAGTTCTTCTTTTTTGTTGGGAAGAGGACATGTAGTTTCTTGTATATGAGGTCTGTTATTACCCACATCCATGCCTCGAATCCCTGATTCTTATTTAGCCGTCAGCAAGAAACCATGTAGATTTTCAGGACTGAGGACGCATATAACCCAGATTCCTTATTTTTTGCAACAGCCGTGTACTTGCCTGTATATGAGTACCACCTTTCCCATATTCATGCGTCGAAACCCTGATGCTTCTTTAGCCCTTAGGAAGATGCCGTCTAGTATCTTGGGGATTGAGAACACATGTTATCCAGCTTCCTCATTCTTTCTTGGGAAAAGTCCGTGCATTAGCCTGTTTATGAGGATTTTATTTCGATAGATTCTGCTTCAAAAACCCAAATTCGTATTTAGCCCATAGCTAGACACCCTGACGTTTTTGGGGTATCGGGGACACGTGTAAACCAGATTTCTTATTATTCTTTAGCAAAAGACAGTGCAGTTTCTTGTATATGAGGACTCCCATTATCCAGATTCCTACTTCCAAAACCTGATTGGTGCTTATCTCTTAGTAAGACTCTCTGTAGATTTCTGGGATGGAGGACTCGTGTAAACAAGATTCCTTATTCTCCATAATATCAGGTCGTGTGGTGTTCTGTACATGAGGACTCACATTACTGAAATTCCTACTTCATTCTCAGCAAGATGCCAAGACATTTCCTGGTGACCCAGAATTCCAGTTGCTTGGATATCAAGAGAAAAACTCTCATAAAGTTACTGTGGAATTGGAACCCAAGATTCCTGTTTCCTTTTTCAAAAGACTCCCTAAAATGTGGCGACATAGAACCCCAGTTTGCTGATTAAACCTTATCAAGAGACCTTGTAGATTTAGGCGATTGAGAAGTCCATGAACAGGATTCCCTTCCCATTCTCAGCAAAGATGCCCAGATTTTCTCTGTCTATATGAATTCCAAAACTCTGTATACAAAAATGCAGATGCCCAGATGTTTTCTAGGGACGTGGAATCCATGATTCCTGGTTCCATTTTAATAATTCGTACTAAATATTTGACAACTGCAAAACCCTCGGCCCCTCTCAAATAAAAGTACAAATGGAAATTTAAGGATTACCAAGTTCATCGTAAGACCACAGTTACACTCAAATATGGCAAGATGATACTTTTGTTCTGAGAATCTGGCCTTAGTTGTCCCGAATAACCGAACAGACTTGTACTACCAGATACCCGTTTACAACTCTGAAGAGGACAAGAATGTTGCTAGAGTCCTGAAATGACTGATTCATAATACCCACAAGTCAAATATCTGCAAAAAATGAGAAGAGCTTAAAGCCCTGATTCTCATTTATCCTGTAGCAAGTCACTCTGAGAATTTTTCGGATTGGGGACTAGTGTATAACAGATTCCTTATTCTTCCTTAGTGAGGGGCCGTGTAGTCTTCTCTATATGAGGACTCCCTTTCCCGAGAATCCTGTTTGGAAACTGTGATCCTTGTTTAGCCCTAGCAATATTTCATGTAGATATTGTGATGGCAGAACCATGTAAAACAGGTTTCTTATTTCTCCTTAGCAAGACATCATGTAGATTCTGTATATGAGGACTGGTATTACCGATGTTGCAGCTTCTAAACCCTGATTCTTGTTTAGCCCACACCAGATGGCCTGTTGATTTTTAGGACTGTGGACTGCTCTAACCCTGATTCTTTTTCTTACTTGACAAGGGCCGTGTTTTTTCCTGTATATTAGGTCTCTCATTACCTAGATGCTGATTCGAAACTCTGATTCTTTTTTAGACCTTTACAAGATGCCCTGTGGATATTTGTGATTGAGAACTTGTGAAACGCAGATTCCTTATTCGTTCCTAGTAAAAGGTCATGTAGTTACCAGTATATAAGGATTCCAATTCCCCAGATTCAGGCTCGAAAACACCCTGATTAGTGTTTAGCCCCATAGCAAGACGACCTGAAGATTTTTGGGATTGAGGACACGAATAACGCAGATTACTTATTCCTACTTAGCAATACGCAGTGAAGTTTCCTGTATGTGATGAATCCCATTAGCAAGATTCCAACTTCCATAATCTGATTCGTGGTTACCTCTTAGGAAGACGGCCTGTAGTTTTTGAGAATGAGGACTCATATAACCAAGATTCCTTATACATCCTTAGCAATATGACGTGGGTCCCCTACACAAGACCTCCCCAAATTGTGGAATATTCAAAACCCAAAACCCTAATTCCTACCTGCTCACCCACAAGAATTTTCTGTACTTTGAGGTCATCTGAATTGAGGAATTTTGTACCAATATACATTTTGATTCTGGGGAATATGATTATGGTCGTAGATGGTCCCAGGAAACAAAAGGATTTCTAGGGCCAAATCCTTGATTACAACTAACAATAGGACCAGAGAGATCCTGAGGATCTGTAATGACAGATTTAGCGTATCCACGGAGCAAGTAGCTCTGAAAATGTAGGGATCCAGAAGGCCATATTGCTGATTAAACCGTATCAAGAGGCCCTCTCAGGAGGACCACAATGTTGCTGGAGTCCTGAAATGACTGATTCATAATACCCACAAGCCAAATATCTCTGAAACATGAGATGAGCTCGAAGTCTTAATTCTTGTTTATACCACAGCAAGACGCCCTGGGAATATTTCAGATTGTGGAATAGTGTATCACAGATTCCTTATTCTTCTTTTACGAGGGGCCATGCAATGTCCTGTATATGAGGACTCCCTTTCCCCAGAAACTTGTCTGGAAACCCTGATTCTTGTTTTGCCAGTAGAAACATGACATGCAGATATTGTGATGCAGGAACTGTGTAAAAGAGGTTTCTTATTTCTCTTTATCGAGAGATCATGTAGATTCTGCATATGAGGACTGCTATTACCTATGTTCCAGCTTCTAAACCCTGATTCCAGTTTAGCCTACAGCAGATGGCCTGTTGATTTTAAGGACTGAGGACTGCTATAACCCCGATTCCTTTTTACCCTTGGCAAGGGACTGTGTATATTCCAGTATATTTGGACTCTCATGAGATACATAATGCTTTGAAACTCTGATTCTTTTTAGACCTTTTCAAGATGCTCTATAAATTTTTGGGATTGAGAACTCGTGTAACCCAGATTACTTATTCTTTCTTAGCAAAAGGTCATGTAGTTGCCTGTAAATAAGGACACCATTTTCCAGATTCATGCTCGAAAACACCATGATTCGTGTTTAACCCATAGCAAGATGACCTTAAGCTTTTGTGGGATTGAGGACCCGAGTAACGCAGATTCTTATTCTTACTTAGCAATAGGCAGTGAAGTTTCCTTTATGTGAGGACTCCCATTACCCAGATTCCTACTTCAAAAACGTGACTCGTGGTTACATCTTAGGAAGACGGCCTGTAGTTTTTGGGATGAGGACACATATAAGAAAGATTCCTTATACTTTCTTAGCAATATGACGTGTAGTTTCCTGCATATGACGACCTCCATTACCCATTCTCCTGCTTTACTCTGCATGATTCCTAGACAGTTCCTGGTGAACGAGAATTCCAGTTTTTTGGATATCAAGAGAAAGACGTCCATAATGTTCTTTGGGAACTGGAATCCAAGATTCCTGGTTCCCCTTCACCAGACGTCCCCAAAATGTGGAATATTCCAAACCAAAACCTCAATTCCTACATGCCCACCCACAAGAATTTTCTGTACATTGAGGTCACCTGACTAGAGGAATTTTGTACCAATATAACTTTTGATTCTGGGGAATATGATTATGGTCGTAGATGGTCCCAGGAAACAAAAGGAATTCTATGGCCAAATCGTTGATTACACCTAACATGAGAACCAGAAAGAGCCTGAGGATGTGTAATGACAGATTTAGCGTATCCACGGAGCAAGTAGTTCTGAAAATGTAGGGACGCAGAAGCCAAAATTGCTGATTAAACCTTATCAAGATGACCTATAGATTCCGGAAAATGAGAACACCAAGAACCGGATTTCCTTTTAATTCTCATTAAGATTCCCTGATTTTTCTGGTTGATTTGGATTCCAAATTATGTATATCAAAAGACAGATGCCCAGAAGTTTCCTAGGTTCGTGGATTCCATGATTCCTGGTTACCATTAAAAGTAGGTGGTAAACATTTGGCAAGTGCAAAACCCTTGTCCCTTCTCAAAATAAAAAGAGACAAGGAAGGGGAAGGATTACAGGATTCACCTTAAGACAGAGTTACATCCAAATATGGCAAGAAGATTCTTTTTGTCCTGGAATCTGGCCTTAGTTGTTCTGGGAATTTAACGGACTTGGAGTGCCCAATACCATTTACAACTTTTAAGAGGACCAGAATTTTGCTGGAGTCCTGAAATGACCAATTCATAACAACTGAAAGCTAAATTGCTCTGAAACATTAGGAGAACTCGAAGATCTGTTTCTTGTTTGTTCCCTAGCAGTTAACCTGGGAATTTCTTGGATTGAGGACGCGTAGAACAGTGATTCTTTATTCATACTTAGTTGGAGGAAATGTAGTCTCCTGTATGTGAGGACTCTCTTTCCCTTGATTCCTCTTTTGAAACCCTGATTCTTGTTTAGCCCTTAGTAAGAAGTCATGTAGATTTTTTGATAGAGGAACCGTGGAAAACAGATTTCTTCTCTTTTATTAGCAAGAGGCCATGTAGTTTCCTGTATATGAGGATTGGTATTACCCATATTCATACCCCGAATCCCTGATTCTTCTATAGCCGTCAGCAAGATGCGCTTGTGATTTTCAGGCCTGAGGACTCGTATAATCCAGATTCCTTATTTTTAGCAACAGTCGTGCAGTTAACTGTATATGAGTACTCCTGTTCACATATACATGCGTCGAAAGCTTGATTCTTGTTTAGATCTTAGGAAGATATGGTATACTATTTTGGAGATTGAGAAAACATGTCGCCCACATTCCTTATTCTTTCTTAGAAAAAGTCAGTGCATTTGTATGTATATGACCATTTCATTTCCCTAGTCCATGCTTCAAAAACACAAATTCGTGTTTAGCACTTAGCAAGAAACCCTGAAGCTTATTGGGATGGAGGAAACGTGTAAACTAGATTCCTTATTCTCCTTTTGCAATAGACATTGCAGTTTCCTGTATATGAGGACTCCAGTGCAGTTTCCTGTATATGAGGACTCCATTATCCAGATTCCTACTCCCAAAACATGAATGGTCGTTATCTTTTAGCAAGACGGTCTGTAGGTTTTTGGGATGGAGACCTCCTGTAAACAAGATTCCTTATTCTTCCGTAACAACAGGTCGTGTAGGGTTCTGTATATGAGTACTCCCATTACTGAAATTCCTGCTCATTTTCAGCGAGAAGCGAAGATATTTCCCGGTGACCTAGAATTCCAGTTGCTTGGATATCAAGAGAAAATTTCCAAAAAATTATTGAGGAATTGGAACCCAAGATTCCTGGTACCTTTTCAAAAGACACACTAAAAATGTGGAGACATCGAAGATCAGATTGCTGATTAAACCTAACCAAGAGACTAAATTTTGGCGTTTGAGAACTCCAAGAACCGGATTCCCTTTCCATTCTCAGCAAGATGCCCTGAATTTCCCTATCCATGTGTATTCCAATACTCTGTGTACAAAATTGCAGATGTCCAGATGTTTCCTAGGGACGTGGAATCCATGGATCTTGGTTACATTTTAGTAATTCGTACTAAATATTTGGCAACTGCAAAACCCTCGGCACCTCTACAAGTAAAGTACAAACGGAAATTTGAGGATTACCAAGTTCATCTTAAGACCAAAGTTACATCCAAATACTGCAATATGATACATTTTTTCCGGGAATCTGGCCTTAATTGTCCCGAGGAACTTAAGAGATTTGTCCAACCAGATAGCCGATTACAACAAGATACCCTGAGAATTTTTCAGATTGTGGACTAGTGTATCACAGACTCCTTATTCTTCTTTACTGAGGCGCCGTGTAATGTGCAGTATATGAGGACTCCCTTTCCCCAAAATCCTGTTTGTAAAACATGATTCTTGTTTTGTCATTAGCATGATGTCATGTAGATATTGTGATGGATTAACCACGTAAAAGAGGTTACTTAGTTCTCCTTAGCTAGAGATCATATAGATTCTGCATATGAGGACTGCTATTACCTATGTTCCATCTTCTAAACCCTGACTCTTGTTTATCCCACAGCAGATGGTCTGTTGATTTTCAGGACTGAGGACTACTATAACCCCGATTCTGTTTCTTCCTAGGCAAGTGGCTGTGTATTTTCCTGTATATTCAGATCTTGTTCGATACATCCTGCTTCTGAAATCTATTTAGAACTTTCCAAGATGCTCTGTAGATTTTTGGGATTGAGCAGATTCCTTATTCTTACTTAGCAATAGGCAGTGAAGTTTCCTTTTTGTGAGAACTCCCATTACCTAGATTCCTACTTCAAAAACCTGATTCGGGATTACGTCGTAGGAAGACGGCCTGTAGTTTTTGGGATTGAGGACTCATATAAGGAAGATACCGTATAGTTCCTTAGCAATATGACGTGTAGTTTCCTGTTTATGACGACCTCCATTACGCAGCTTCCTGCTTCACTCTGCAGGATGCCAGGACAGTTCCTGGTGACCGAGAATTCCAGTTTCCTCAATATGAAAAGAAAGACGTCCATATTTTTCTTTGGGAACTTTAATCCAAGATTCCTGTTTCCCCTTCACAAGACCTTCACAAATGTGGAATATTAGAAACCCCAAACCCCAATTCCTACCTGCCCACCCACAAGAATTTTCTGTACATTGAGGTCACATAAATCCAAGAATTTTGTACCAATGTACCTTTTGATTCTGGGGATTAGGATTACGGTCGTAGATGGTCCAAGGAAACAAAAGGATTTCTAGGGCCAAATCCTGGATTACAACTAACTAGAGGACCAGAAAGATCCTGAGGATCTGTAATGACATATTTAGTGTATCCACGTAGCAATTAGCTCTGAAAATGTAGGGACTCAGAAGCCCAGATTGCTGATTAAACCTCATCAAGAGGCCCTGTAGATTCCGGAAAATGAGAACAACTAGAACCGGATTTCCTTTTTATTTTCAGTAAGATGCCCTGATTTTTCCTGTCGATTTGGATTCCATATTCAGTATGTCAAAAGACTGATGCCCTGAAGTTTCCTAGTTTGGTGCATTACATGGTTCCTCGTTACCCTTTAAAGTATGTAGTACACATTTGGCAAGTGCAAAACCCTTTTCCCGTCTCAAAATAGAAAGAGAGAAGGAAAGGGAAGTATTACAGTGTTCACCTTAAGACCAGAGTTACATCCAAATTGGGAAGAAGATTCTTTCTGTCCTGGAATCTGGCTTTAGTTGTTCTGAGGAACCTAACGAACTTGGAGTGCCCAATTCCATTTAAAACTTTTAAGAGGACCAGAATGTTGCTGGAATCTTGAAATGACCTATTCATAACATCTGAATGCTAAATTGATCTGAAACATTTGGGGAGCTCGAAGATCTGTTTCTTGTTTGTCTTATAGCAGACAACCTGGGAATTTTTTTGATTGAGGACGCGTACAACAATGACTCATTATTCGTACATAGTTGGAGTCAATGTAGTGTCCTGTATGTGACGAATCTCTTTCCCTTGATTCCTGTTTCAAAACCATGATTCTTGTTTAGACTTTAATAAGAAGTCATGTAGATTATTTTATAGACTAACCGTGGAAAACTGATTTCTTCTCTTTTATTAGCAAGAGGCCATGTAGTTTCCAGTATTTGAGGACTGCTATTACCTACATTCATGACTTGAATCCGGGTTTCCTCTTTAGCCGTCAGCAAGATGCCCTGTAGATTTTCAAGAATGAGGACTCGTATAACCCAGATTCCTTATTTTTAGCAACAGCCGTGCTGTTACATGTATATGAGTACTCCTGTTCACAGATACATGCGTCGAAAGCTTGATTCTTGTTTAGATCTTAGGAAGACGCTGTATACTTTTTTGGAGATTGAGAAAACATGTCAACCACATTCCTTATTCTTTCTTACGAAAAGTCAGTGCAGTTGTCTGTATATGAGCATTTCATTTCCCTAACTTATGCTTCAAAAACCCAAATTCGTGTTTAGCCCTTAGCAAGAAAACTTGAAGTTTTATTGGGATGTAGGACACATGTTAACCAGATTCCTTATTCTCCTTTAGCAATAGACAGTGCAGTTTCCTGTATATGAGGACTCCCATTATCCAGATTAATACTCCCAAAACCTGAATGGTGGTTACATCTTAGCAAGATGGCCTGTAGGTTTTTGGGATGGAGGCCTCCTGTAAACAAGATTCCTTATTCTTCCATAGCAACAGATCGTGTAGTGTTCTGTATATGAGTACTCCCATTACTGAAAATCCTGTTTCATTGTCAGCAAGACGCCAAGATATTTCCTGGTGACCTAGAATTCCACTTGCTTGGATACAAAGAGAAAAACTCCCATAAAGTTATAGAGGAATTGGAACCCAAGATTCCAGGTCCCTTTTCAAAAGACACACTGAAATGTGACGACATCAAAGACCAGATTGCTGATTAAACCTTATCAAGAGACTTTGTAAATTTAGGCGATTGAGAACTCCAAGAACCGGATTCCCTTTCCATTCCCAGTAAGATGCCCTGAATTTCCCTGTCCATGTGTATTCCCAAACTCTGTGTACAGAAATGCAGATGCCCAGATGTTTCTTAAAGACGTGGAATCCATGGATCTTGGTTACATTTTAATAATTCGTACTAAATATTTGGCAACTGCAAAACCCTCGGCCCCTTTACAAATAAAGTACAAACGGAAATTTAAGGATTACCAAGCTCATCTTAATACCAAAGTTACATCCAAATACGGCAATATGATACATTTTTTCCAGGAATCTGGCCATAATTTTCCCGAGGATTTTGGTTTTTTTATTTTTTTATTTTTTGAGTTGGAGTCTCACTCTGTCGCCCAGACTGGAGTGCAGTGGCCGCTCCCCGCCACTGCAGCCTCGACCTTCTGGGCTCTGGGGATCCTTCCACCTCAGCCTTCCAAGTAGCCGGAATTACAAGCATGCGCTACCATGCCTGGCTGATTTTTTGATTTACTGTATAGATGAGGTCTCGCTGCCCAGGCGGGTATCGAACCCACTGCCTCAGGCAATCCACTTTCCTCAGCCTCCCAAAGGCGCGTGATTACAGGCTGAGCCACCGAGCCCGGCTGTCCCAAGGATCTTAAGGGATTTGTCCAACCAGATAGCCGATTACAACTCTCAACAGGACCAGAATGTTGCTGGAGTCTTGAAATGACTGATTCATAATACCCACAAGCCAAATATCTCTGAAACATGAGACGAGCTCGAAGCCTTGATACTTGTTTATACCGCAGCAAGACGCCCTGAGAATTTTTTGGATTGTGGACTAGTGTATCACAGACCTTATTCTTCTTTACCGAGGTGTTGTGTAATGTCCAGTATATGAGGACTCCCTTTCCCCAGAATCCTGCTTGGAAAGCATGATTCTTGTTTTGCCATTAGCAAGATGTCATATAGATATTGTGATGAATTAACCATTTAAAAGAGATTTCTTAGCTCTCCTTAGCTATAGATCATATAGATTCTGCATATGAAGACTGCTATTAACTATGTTACAGCTTCTAAAGCCTGATTCTTGTTTAACCCACATCAGATGGCCTGTTGATTTTAAGGACTGAGGACTGCTA